>NC_141876.1:433986897-434138412 GCF_056163025.1 Triticum urartu | reverse complement strand
GGTGAAAAAGCTCTATGGTTATAAGGTTTTTGCGAAAAGTCAATTTTTCCCTACTGCAAAAGAATAAATTTTATTTAACTATCATGGTGGTTGTTAAACATTGAGAATGGTTGGCAGCATTCTCAATCCCAATTAAGTAACATCATTAAACCCAACAAAATTAATTTAAAGTAACATTATGAGATTCACATGATAATCCAAGTACTAGATACTCAAGTTGTCCATAACCAGGGACACGGCTAATCATGATTAGTTTGTACACTCTGCAGAGGTTTGCGCACTTTTCCCCACAAGACTCGATCGCCTCTGTTTGGTTTCTCGTACTACATGGTGTTTGAGAAGACGGATAACCGAGACATAGTCTTTCAGAAGCGCTAGCACCTTACGATGGATAGACCGTTACACCTACTTTCCCCTACATCTGCTAGTCTACCCTGTAAGAGTTCGCATGACTTAATCAACTATGCTAGAGCCCATAATAGCTTGTGGCTGCACACGGAAGTTTCTAGTATGAAAAATCTCATGATCCCTTTGAGCCTGGGTGGCGGTCCAAACAAAACAGGCAATCCTGGTCTACCCAGGTGCCTAGACAGGCAATCCTGGAATACCCAGGTGCCTCGATCCACCCAGATGTGTGTTTAAGTTGCCACCTTAAGTAAACCATTAATTAACAATCTCACATCTGTCATGAATACTCTCAAAACCCAATCCACGTCTACGAGCATAGCATGGCAATGTAAGCATATCGTAAAAGTGACTCCCAAGGTTTGAATGCAGGGCAATAGGTTCCTACCTCATCAACTACTTCCCAATACCCACATGTTATCAATCCTACTCATGCAATGTTTGAGGGTGAAGCTAATGCATAAAACCTGGGTATGAAAGGGATATGATCAAAGTGTGAACTTGCCTGCAATGTTGATGAAAATGATTCGCACTCAAAACTCTTGATAGATCTACTCATCACACTCCGGTCAATCTATCGTGAGCAAGCAATAGTAACCACACATAAGCAATCACTCAAGTATCAGAAAGATCGAAGAAGACAATTCGGAAAACATCAAAACCAAGCAAATAACTCTTGCAACATAAAACAATTTCTAATAGTACCAAAATTATATGAATTTGGCCTTATCAGAAAGTTTAGGTCAAGAGCTTCGATTTGCAAAAAGAATCAACTCAAACGAAGCAACGAAAGTCAAACGGCAAAAGAAACAAGCTTCATTTACTATTCTGGATCTAGGGCAATTTTTACAGTGTCAAAAACTTGTTTAAGTTGGTTAAACGGATAGAGGGTTTCGAGACGAAACTCCAGGCGCTTGAATCGCCTGATTCCGATAAACGAGCAAAAAGTTATACTAAAACGAAAATCGAATAAAGAATCGCGATCAGAAAAATCACGGATTTAATCCGAGAAAAAGAAAAGCGACGAATGTTCGCTAGAACGAACGAATGGACGAACGCTCGCTAAATAAATAAACCAGAAAAACCGATCTATTAAAAAACGAAACTAAAAAAATAAAACCGTGACTTTTTCCCCCTTTTTTTTACCTCGGGAGGTGGGTCGGCGGCGGCGGTGGCTCCGACGGGCGCGTGGATCGAGGCACGGCTAGGGTTAGGGTTGGCAGCAGCTATGGTGGGCTGGGGCGGCTCGGGCGGCGGCTATTTAAAGGCTGCCCCCGGGCGGAGTCCCGTTCGGGTACGGCCCAAAGTCGGTTCGTGTTTTTTTATTGTGCGCAGAAAAACAAATAAAAGAAATACTAAACGGACTCCAAAAATCCCGAAATAAATTTCTCGGGCTTCTAAAATCAAGCCGCACAAGGTGAACATTTATTTGGGGCCTAAATGCAATTTCGAAAAACACACATTTTTCCTAAATTCAAATAAAATGCCGAAAAACTCCAAAATAAAATCTTATTTGATTTTATTATTAAATCCTCAATATTTCTTTATTTTGGGAAAGTCATTTTATTCCCTCTCTCATATTTTTGTAATAGAAATAATTGATGATAAAATAATTAAAATCATATGATCCTATTCGCAAAATTTGAGAGAACTCAAATATGAAAATAACAAAATCCCCAACTCATATTTCATATAATTTGAAGAAGTCATTTTATCTTCTCTCATGAAAATCATTGAGTTGCATGAATTTTATGAATTGAAATATTTGCAAATGAAATTCAATTATTTTCAAATACCCTTTCATTTAATTTAAATGGAAGAAGTCATATCATCTTCGCTCAAGGGTTTTGTATTTGAAAGAATTTGAATTCATGGAGATCAGAAAGCAAATATGGAAGTTTGGGAAAGTCCTTTTATTCCCTCTCATTTAACTTTCAAAAAGTTTCGAATTCACTCACTTTCACACAATCAAACAAACAATCAATCAAATCTATCTATTTAGTATAACATTCCAAAATTTAGAATTTTAGGATGTTACAAACCTACCACCCTTAAAAGGAATCTCGTCCTCGAGATTCGGAGAGGCTAGAAAGAAATAGGTTAGGTTCGGGGTCTCTTCAAAATTTCATCAATCGTCTCCGGGGTCTGGGGTGCTACCACCCTTAGAAGCATGGTTACGGTTCCATCAAACTCATATACTTCATCCATATTGTTAACAGTGTCGGTCTTCTCAGATTTTCAGGATAATTCCTTATCTGGGCTCTTTCGGTAGTGGCATAACCTTTTCCTCAATTCTTCTGTCTTTCATCTTGGTAAGGTTCTTCTGTGACTGGGTCTTCTTAGCTGACGGGTCTGGCGCCAAAACTAAACAACTATCGATATCTCATGGTGGTCAACAATTTATGGTTCCTTCTGCAGGAAATGGGTCTGGTTGATCCTCACCATATAACCTACGGTTGGCAAAAGCTGCCTTGTACAAGGGAAAAATTTCTTATACCATTCTAAGGTTTAAACAGGGTTTTGATCGTCGTCTCTCTACTATAGGTAAGTCACTCAGATTTACCATCCCATATATCAAGGCGAACAATAAGAGTAAGTCGGTATGGTGATCAATCCATCCCGCACCCAAATCATTACCTTGTATACGGTTTAGCGAATCTCGCATTCTAACACTCGGTCATCCTCACAAGCATTGCAGAATTTCTTTTGTCGACGAACCAAGTTCGGATATATCCATAGATTCTGTAAGCCAGACAAACATCTATCGTTCCTTCACAACTCTCAGGTTTTGCGTAAACTCCTATAAAATCGTCTGTCGACAAAGGTATATCCTCTTCCAGGGTTCTTCCTTCAGCAAGAATGTGCTTGCTTCTTGGCAGGTCCTGGGGCGTGTGGGTTATGGCGCATCTCATCACTTGTAGTCCTTGAACTTATCATCGGGCAACTTATCATTATTCCAACTTCCAACTTCCTAGTATTCTTAAATCCATCCAATTGTATTGTCTCCCTTCCTTCTATTTGTACAAGACTAAGACGTGATTACTCAAACTCATCATGGAGTTTCCCTTGATCCATATTTCCAACATCATACCTCCTTTATATCCAATAGTAATCTATCTCTTCATCCTCGTTGGATATCCCTCATACCGAGATAAAAACTTATACTTGTGGAGTCCATATTCCACTTCATGGAACATCATTATCCTTTCCAGGGTCAAGCGTCCTTACAAGGGAATATTGGCCATCTCTGCATGGCACTTCTTCAACTGGGAAACGTGAAACACATCATGAACTCCTGACAGTCCTTCGGGTGACTCCAACTTGTTGGCCACTTCTCCCATACGCTCCAAAACTCGGTATGGTCCTACAAATCTCGGGGCTAACTTTCCCTTAACTCCAAATTGTTTAACTCCTCGTAGAGGGAACACATGAAGACATGCTCTGTCTCCAATTTCATAGACTACCTCCTTGCGTTTTTAAGTCTGCATAACTCTTCTGCCTGGACTGAGCTACCTTCAGTCTATCGCGAATCAACTTAACATTCTCTTCTGACTCCTTGATCACATTTGGTCCAAACAACTGACGGTCTCCAACTTCATCCCACACACTCTTGGGGTATCACACATATCGAGACAAAACTCGCATTCTTTTGTCCGAAATCCACTCAGTGGAGTATCCTTATCTTTTCCAGGGGTCAACGGTTCTTACAGGGTACTACCACCCTTAAAATGCACAAATCTTCCATAGACCATATTTCTCATATCCTCAGAATGGCCAAAATTCTTCTTCACAGAGTAGCAACTCATAAAATCCATATCAGTACCAATGATGCTAACTTTATTCATTCTCAAGTGATTACAATCTCTCGCTTTTCCATTACATGTCTCAACTCAACACCTCAATATAAAAGAAAATGTTCTCACTTCTACTACTCCATTTCTTTTGTTGCAAACTCAACTATCTAGCACAAGTTTCCTTCTCCTTGGGGCATTCTCTGGCAAAGTGCCCTACTCCATTACAACTAAAACATACTACTTCTGACAAGTATCGAGGTTTCCTTCCTGGGCAATTGTTGAGGTAGTGCCCTGACTCCTTGCACCTGTAACAGGTGATATGACTCAGGTCCTTCCTGGAATCCAATCTACTTCTCTTCCTGGATCTTTCCATGCCAATCATGGCTTCTATTTCTTGTGGGTCATATTCTACTTCCTCTGTCGGGAATTATACTAGATCCCCATTCAAACAATTTTGGGAGATGTGTCCTTCTTCTCCACATGAATAGCAAGACTTAGTGCAGGGTTTACTCGGGTCTTCTTTAGGCGTGTCCTCCATCTCTTCCTTCATCACAATTTCTTCTAAAGTTTCCATGAGGGCTCCTTTCATTACTTCTTTCTTCTACTGGATGGTTCGGTGTACCATGGGGTAAATGTGACACTGAGCAAGATAGTGGGTAGTCCCTTCACACAAGAAACAAGTAATCTGCCTAATTGGGCATTCTTCAACTGGGTGACTTCCTTCACAATTAGGGCATTCATCCTTGTGTTCTTTATGGGTGTGTCCTATTTCTCCACAAATCTTGCATGCACAAGGTTTCTTCATATCCTTTCCATAAGGCTTCAACTTCTGGGACACAAGCCGAGACTTTGGCAGAGTCAACTTAAATTCTTTCCAAGTGGTTACTCCTTACCATCCATTGATGGTTTGGTACATCCTCCACCAAGTAGCAGCACCTCTTTCAAAGCACTGAAGAGCATGCTGGGTCATATCATTTCTGACTATAGGGTTATTCTCCATGTGATCTTCCACGTTCTGAATCCATCGGGCCGTCTCCAATTGACTTATCGGTCCAGGAAAACATGAGTTCATCTCCATTCGTCCTCTATTGGGTCCATGGGTTTGGGGTGAGATAAGAGAGATAGAGAGGGATACACACAATACAAACAATGGTTTTAAAAAGACAGATTTTATTTGTGGCTGTCGGGAAAAACATCAAACAAATGACAGCTCACAAATGTCGCATCTAACGTGGGTATATAACAGGGGTTTGGTCTACTAAAGGTCAATAAATCTTCAACGTCTCCAAACTCTTCAAGCCTTGTTTATGTCTTCGATGGCTTCTTCCCATCATGCTTGTCCTTCTCAAGTTCCTTTGCCAGATCATCTCCGTTGACGTGAAATCTCTCGTGGCATCCTTTAATATTCCGGAGTTGCATTTCAAACTTCTAGGTTTCAACATCCTTGGCATGAACCATGGTCTAGTTCCTGACGAATCTTCGGTTTCTCGAGGTTTTGCTTCTCCAGCTTGGCTACTCTCATCTTCAGGGTCCTGAGTTCCTCATGAAATACTTCCTTGTCAAAATACTGCTTCTTGTAGGTCCATCTTAACTTCTGGATGTAACACTCCAGATCCTGGTGATACACTTAGCTAAGGTTAAAACTTCACCTCTTGCTGATAGATGCTCCATCAGCCTTCTACCATCCACTAGTTTCAAGAAGGGCAAGGGAACAAAGGGATACTTCATGAAACGGCAATTCAGCTGCTGCTCTAGTGAAGAAACCCAAGGTTGAACCCAAACCCGAGACTGAGTGCTTCTGTAATAAGGGGAACAGCCACTGGAGCAGAATTACCCTAGATACTTGGTAGATGAGAAGGCTGGCAAGGTCGATAGAAGTATATTGGATATACATTGTGTTGATGTGTACTTTACTAGTACTCCTAGTAGCACCAGGGTATTAGATACCGGTTCGGTTGCTAAGGGTTAGTAACTCGAAATAAAAGCTACGGAATAAACGGAGACTAGCTAAAGGTGAGCTGACGATATGTGTTGGAAGTGTTTCCAATGTTGATATGATCAAGCATCGCACGCTCCCTCTACCATCGAGATTGGTGTTTGCGTTGAGCATAGACATGATTGGATTATGTCTATCGCAATACGGTTATTCATTTAAGGAGAATAATGGTTACTCTGTTTATTTGAATAATACCTTCAATGGTCTTGCACCTAAAATGAATGGTTTATTGAATCTCGATCGTAGTGATACGCATGTTCATGCCAAAAGATATAAGATAGTAATGATAGTACCACCTACTTGTGGCACTGCCACATAAGTCATATCGGTATAAAACGCATGAAGAAGCTCCATGTTGATGGATCTTTGGACTCACTCATTTTTGAAAAGTTTGAGACATGCGAACCATGTTTGTTGGTAGATATGCATGAAGAAACTCTATACAGATGGATCGTTTGGACTCACTTGATTTTGAATCACTTGAGACATGCAAATCATACCACATGGGCAAGATGACTGAAAGCCTCGTTTTCAGTAAAATGGAAATAGAAAGCAACTTGTTGGAAGTAATACATTTTGATGTGTGCAGTCCAATGAGTGCTGAGGCATGTAGTGGATATTGTTATGTTCTTACTTCACAGATGATTTGAGTAGATGTTGAGTATATTTACTTGATGAATCACGAGTCTGAATTATTGAAAGGTTCAAGTAATTTCAGGGTGAAGTTGAAAGATCGTCGTGACAAGAGGATAAAATATCTATGATATGATCATAGAGATGAATATCTGAATTACGAGTTTGGCACAAAATTAAGACATTGTGGAAATTGTTTCAAAACTAATACAGCCTGGAACACCATAGTATGATGGTGTGTCCGAACATCATAACTGCACCCTATTGGATATGATGCATACCATGATGTCTCTTATCGAATTACCACGATAGTTTATGGGTTAGGCATTAGAGACAACCACATTCACTTCAAATAGGGCACCATGTAATTCCGATGAGATGACACCGTATGAACTATGGTTTAGAGAAACCTAAGCTGTCATTTCTTAAAAGTTTGGGGCTGCGACGCTTATGTGAAAAAGTTTCAGGTTGATAAGCTCGAACCCAAAGCGGATAAATGCATCTTCATAGGACACGCAAAACAGTTGGGTATACCTCCTGTCTCAGATCCGAAAGCAATAAGGGATTGTTTCTAGAATCGGGTCCTTTCTCGAGGAAAAGTTTCTCTTGAAAGAATTGAGTGGAAGGATGGTGGAGACTTGATGAGGTTATTGAACCGTCTCTTCAACTAGTGTGTGGCAGGGCACTGCAAGTTGTTCCTGTGGCACCTACACCAATTGAAGTGGAAGCTTATGATAGTGATCATGAAACTTCAGATCAAGTCACTACCAAACCTCGTGGGATGACAAGGATGCGCACTACTTCAGAGTGGTACGTAATCCTGTCTTGGAAGTCATGTTGCTAGACAACAATGAACCTACGAGCTATGGAGAAGCGATGGTGGGCCCGGATTCCGATAAATGGCTCGAGGCCATATAATCCGAGAGAGGATCCATGTATGAAAACAAAGTGTAGACTTTGGCAGAACGGCTCGATGGTTGTAATGCTATTGAGTACAGATGGATTTTAAAAGGAAGACAGACAATGATGGTAAGTGTCACCATTAAGAAAGCTCGACTTGTCGTTAAGGTGTTTCCCGACAAGTTCAAGGAGTTGACTACAGTGAGACTTTCTCACTCGTAGCGATGCTAAGAGTCTGTTGGAATTATATTAGTGATTACTGCATTATTTATGAAATCTTGCAGATAGGATGTCAAAACATTGTTTCCTCGACGATTTTCTTGAGGAAAGGTTGTATATGATACAACCGGAAGGTTTTTGTCAATCCTGAAAGATGCTAATAAGTATGCAAAGCTCCAGCAATCCTTCTAAGGACTGGAGTAAGCATCTCGGAGTTGGAATGTATGCTTTGATGATGATCAAAGATTTTGGGTTTATACAAAGTTTATGAGAAACTTGTATTTCCAAAGAAGTGAGTGGGAGCACTATAGAATTTCTGATAAGTATATGTTGACATATTGTTGATCAGAAATGACGTAGAATTTCTGGAAAGCATATAGGGTTATTTGGAAAGTGTTTTTCAATGGAAATCCTGGATTAAGCTACTTGAACATTGAGCATCAAGATCTATAAGGATAGATCAAAACGCTTAAAAGTACTTTCAAATGAGCACATACCTTGACATGATCTTGAAGGTGTTCAAGATGGATCAGTCAAAGAAGGAGTTCTTGCCTGAGTTGTAAGGTATGAAGTTAAGACTTAAAGCTCGACCACGGCAGAATAGAGAGAAAGGACGAAGGTCGTCCCCTATGCTTAAGACGTAGGCTCTACAGTATGCTATGCCGTGTACCGCACCTGAAGTGTGCCTTGCCATGAGTCGGTCAAGGGGTACAAGAGTGATCTAAGAATGGATCACAGGACAGCGGTCAAAGTTATCCTTAGTAACTAGTGGACTAAGGAATTTTCTCGATTATGGAGGTGGCAAAAGAGTTCGTCGTAAAGCGTTACGACGATGCAAGCTTAACACCTATCCGGATAGCTCTGAGTAGAGATACCGGATACGTATAATGGAGCAACAATTTAGAATAAGCTCCAAGTAGAACAGTTATTTGGATTAGCTCCAAATAGAACGTGGTAGCTGCATCTAGGAGATGACATAAAGATTTGTAAAGCACACACGGATCTGAAAGGTTCAGACCCGTTGACTAAAACCTCTCTCACAAGCAACATGATCAAACCCAGAACTCATTGAGTGTTAATCACATAGTGATGTGAACTAGATTATTGACTCTAGTAAACTCTTTGGATGTTGGTTACATGGCGATGTGACCTGTGAGTGTTAATCACATGGCGATGTGAACTAGATTATTGACTCTAGTGCAAGTGGGAGACTGTTGGAAATATGCCCTAGAGGCAATAATAAATTAGTTATTATTATATTTCCTTGTTCATGATAATCGTTTATTATCCATGCTATAATTGTATTGATAGGAAACTCAGATACATGTGTGGATACATAGACAACACCATGTCCCTAGTAAGCCTCTAGTTGACTAGCTCGTTGATCAATAAATGGTTACGGTTTCCTGACCATGGACATTGGATGTCATTGATAACGGGATCACATCATTAGGAGAATGATGTGATGGACAAGACCCAATCCTAAGCCTAGCACAAAGATCGTGTAGTTCGTATGCTAAAGCTTTTCTAATGTCAAGTATCATTTCCTTAGACCATGAGATTGTGCAACTCCCGGATACCGTAGGAATGCTTTGGGTGTACCAAACGTCACAACGTAACTGGGTGACTATAAAGGTGCACTACAGGTATCTCTGAAAGTGTCTGTTGGGTTGGCACGAATCGAGACTGGGATTTGTCACTCCGTGTAAACGGAGAGGTATCTCTGGGCCCACTCGGTAGGACATCATCATAATGTGCACAATGTGATCAAGGAGTTGATCACGGGATGATGTGTTACGGAACGAGTAAAGAGACTTGCCGGTAACGAGATTGAACAAGGTATCGGGATACCGACGATCGAATCTCGGGCAAGTATCGTATCGCTAGAGCAAGGGAATTGAATACGGGATTGATTAAGTCCTTGACATCGTGGTTCATCCGATGAGATCATCGTGGAACATGTGGGAGCCAACATGGGTATCCAGATCCCGCTGTTGGTTATTGACCGGAGAACGTCTCGGTCATGTCTGCATGTCTCCCGAACCCGTAGGGTCTACACACTTAAGGTTCGGTGACGCTAGGGTTATAGAGATATTAGTATGCGGTAACCCGAAAGTTGTTCGGAGTCCCGGATGAGATCCCGGACGTCACGAGGAGTTCCGGAATGGTCCGGAGGTAAAGAATTATATATAGGAAGTGCTATTTCGGCCATCGGGACAAGTTTCGGGGTCACCGGTATTGTACCGGGACCACCGGAAGGGTCCCGGGGGTCCACCGGGTGGGGCCACCTGCCCCCGGGGGCCACATGGGCTGTAGGGGGTGCGCCTTGGCCTACATGGGCCAAGGGCACCAGCCCCAAGAGGCCCATGCGCCAAGAGAAGAGAAAAAGGGGAGAGTCCTAAAAGGGGAAGGTACCTCCGAGGTGCCTTGGGGAGGATGGACTCCTCCCCCCCCTTGGCCGCACCCTTCCTTGGAGGAAGGGGCAAGGGCTGCGCCTCCCCCCTCTCCCTTGGCCCTATATATAGTGGGGAAAAGGAGGAGCAACCATACCTAAGGCCTGGCGCCTCCCTCTCCCTCCCGTGACACATCTCCCTCCTCCCGCAGCGCTTAGCGAAGCCCTGTTGGAATCCCACTACTTCCACCACGCCGTCGTGCTGCTGGATCTCCATAAACCTCTCCTCCCCCCTTGCTGGATCAAGAAGGAGGAGACGTCGCTGCTCCGTACGTGTGTTGAACGCGGAGGTGCCGTCCGTTCGGCGCTAGGATCATCGGTGATTTGGATCACGACGAGTACGACTCCATCAACCCCGTTCTCTTGAACGCTTCCGCGCGCGATCTACAAGGGTATGTAGATCCACTCCTCCCTCGTTGCTAGATGACTTCATAGATTGATCTTGGTGACACGTAGGAAAATTTTGAATTATTGCTACGTTCCCCAACAAGGGGTATGGTCTCACTAAAGGGAATTTTTGAATAAGCTCAGAAGAGAAGAGAGGTAAAAGATCATTTTGAAAGGAAAAGTTGTAGAGAAAAATCTTTGCTATGGGCTTGCCAGTTTCTAGGGCACGTCCTACAGTCAACATGTGCTCTGATACCATCTTGTAGCGACCCGGCCCGAATGGATCAAGTCTCTGTGCTTAAGTGTCATCCCTGGATCGGTATGCTGACACACACAGTACTCGAGGATTTATAACAGAGGTAAATCACATTTATAAGTAACGTAAATACTATTACCTCAATCCAAATAGAGGAAGTAACAAGGTTGTGGATTTCCATCAACACCAACGGCAAAGTTGAGTGTAGAAATCGTAACCCTAACGTATCTCTTACTCATCGTAAGATAATCCTGCAACATGAGACATTGCAGCCACAAAGGGTCAGTACATTGAATGTACTGGCAAATTCACACCATAGAGAATGATGAATAAAGGCTATCACTGCATGCATATTTGTCTGGTGGAAAAGCTCTATGGTTATAAGGTTTTTACGAAAAATCAAGTTTTCCCTACTGCAAAAGAATAAATTTTATTTAACTATCATGGTGGTTGTTAAACATTGAGAATGGTTGACAGCATTCTCAATCCCAATTAAGTAACATCATTAAACCCAACAAAATTAATTTAAAGTAACATGATGAGATTCACATGATAATCCAAGTACTAGATACTCAAGTTGTCCATAACGAGGGACACGGCTAATCATGATTAGTTTGTACACTCTGCAGAGGTTTGCGCACTTTTCCCCACAAGACTTGATGGCCTCCGTTTGGTTTCTCGTACTACATGGTGTTTGAGAAGACGGATGACCGAGACATAGTCTTTCAGAAGCGCTAGCACCTTACGATGGATAGACCGTTACACCTACTTTCCCCTACATCTGCTAGTCTACCCTGTAAGAGTTCGCATGACTTAATCAACTATGCTAGAGCCCATAATAGCTTGTGGCTGCACACGGAAGTTTCTAGTATGAAAAATCTCATGATCCCTTTGAGCCTGGGTGGCGGTCCAAACAAAACAGGCAATCTTGGTCTACTCAGGTGCCTAGACAGGCAATCCTGGAATACCCAGGTGCCTTGATCCACCCAGATGTGTGTTTAAGTTGCCACCTTAAGTAAACCATTAATTAACAATCTCACATCTGTCATGAATACTCTCAAAACCCAATCCACGTCTACGAGCATAGCATGGCAATGTAAGCATATCGTAAAAGTAACTCCCAAGGTTTGAATGCAGGGCAATAGGTTCCTACCTCATCAACTACTTCCCAATACCCACATGTTATCAATCCTACTCATGCAATGTTTGAGGGTGAAGCTAATGCATAAAAACTAGGTATGAAAGGGGATATGATCAAAGTGTGAACTTGCCTGCAATGTTGATGAAGATGATTCGCACTCAAAACTCTTGATAGATCTACTCGTCACACTCCGGTCAATCTATCACGAGCAAGCAATAGTAACCACACATAAGCAATCACTCAAGTATCAGAAAGATCGAAGAAGACAATTCGGAAAACATCAAAACCAAGCAAATAACTCTTGCAACATAAAACAATTTCTAACAGTACCAAAATTATATGAATTTGGCCTTATCAGAAAGTTTAGGTCAAGAGCTTCGATTTGCAAAAAGAATCAACTCAAACGAAGCAACGAAAGTCAAACGGCAAAAGAAACAAGCTTCGTTTACTATTCTGGATCTAGGGCAATTTTTACAGTGGCAAAAACTTGTTTAAGTTGGTTAAACGGATAGAGGGTTTCGAGACGAAACTCCAGGCGCTTGAATCGCCTGATTCCGATAAACGAGCGGAAAGTTATACTAAAACAAAAATCGGATCAGGAATCGCGATCAGAAAAATCGCGGATTTTATGTGAGAAAAAGAAAAACGACGAACGTTCGCTAGAACGAACGAACGCTCGCTAAATAAATAAACCGAAACTAAAAAAAAACCGTGACTTTTTTCCTTTTTTTACCTCGGGAGGCGGGTCGGCGGCGGCTCCGGCGGCGGCTCCGGCGGGCGCGTGGATCGAGGCGCAGCTAGGGTTAGGGTTATCGGCGGCTCTGGTGGGCTGGGGCGGCTCGGGCGGCGGCTATTTAAAGGCTGCCCCCGGGCGGAGTCCCGCTCGGGTACGGCCCAAAGTTGGTTCGCGTTTTTTTATTGCGCGCAGAAAAACAAATAAAAGAAATACTAAACGCACTCCAAAAATCCCGAAATGAATGTTCCCGGGCTTCTAAAATCAAGCCGCACAAGGTGAACATTTATTTGGGGCCTAAATGCAATTTTGAAAAACGCACATTTTTCCTAAATTCAAATAAAATACCGTAAAACTCCGAAATAAAATCTTATTTGATTTTATTATTAAATCCTCAATATTTCTTTATTTTGGGAAAGTCGTTTTATTCCCTCTCTCATATTTTTGTAATATAAATAATTGATGATAAAATAATTAAAATCATATGATCCTATTCGCAAAATTTGAGAGAACTCAAATATGAAAATAACAAAATCCCCAGCTCATATTTCATATAATTTGAAGAAGTCATTTTATATTCTCTCATTAAAATCATTGAGTTGCATGAAGTTTATGAATTGAAATATTTCCTAATGAAATTCAATTATTTTCAAATACCCTTCAATTTAATTTAAATGGAAGAAGTCATATCATCTTCGCTCAAGGGTTTTGTATTTGAAAGAATTTGAATTCATGGAGATCAGAAAGCAAATATGAAAGTTTGGGAAAGTCCTTTTATTCCCTCTCATTTAACTTTCAAAAAGTTTCGAATTCACTCACTTTCACACAATCAATCAAACAATCAATCAAATCTATCTATTTAGTATAACATTCCAAAATTTAGAATTTTGGGATGTTACAAACCTACCACCCTTAAAAAGAATCTCATCCTCGAGATTCGGAGAAGCTAGAAAGAAATAGGTTAGGTTCGGGGTCTCTTCAAAATTTCATCAATCGTCTCCGGGGTCTGGGGTGCTACCACCCTTAGAAGCATGGTTACGGTTCCATCAAACTCATATACTTCATCCATATTGTTAACAGTGTCGGTCTTCTCAGTTTTTCAGGATAATTCCTTATCTGGGCTCTTTCGGTAGTGGCATAACCTTTTCCTCAATTCTTCTGTCTTTCATCTTGGTAAGGTTCTTCTGTGACTGGGTCTTCTTAGCTGACGGGTCTGGCACCAAAACTAAACAAATATCGGTATCTCATGGTGGTCAACAATTTATGGTTCCTTCTGCAGGAAATGGGTCTGGTTGATCCTCACCGTATAACCTACGGTTGGAAAAAGCTGCCTTGTACAAGGGAAAAATTTCTTATACCATTCTAAGGTTTAAACAGGGTTTTGATCGTCGTCTCTCTACTATAGGTAAGTCACTCAGATTTACCATCCCATATATCAAGGCGAACAATAAGAGTAAGTCGGTATGGTGATCAATCCATCCCGCACCCAAATCATTACCTTGTATACGGTTTAGCGAATCTCGCATTCTAACACTCGGTCATCCTCACAAGCATTGCAGAATTTCTCTTGTCGACGAACCAAGTTCAGATATATCCATAGATTCTGCAAGCCAGACAAACATCTATCGTTCCTTCACAACTCTCAGGTTTTGCGTAAACTCCTATAAAATCGTCTGTCGACAAAGGTATATCCTCTTCCAGGGGTCTTCCTTCAGCAAGAATGTGCTTGCTTATTGGCAGGTCCTAGGGCCTGTGGGTTATGGCCCATCTCATCACTTGTAGTCCTTGAACTTATCATCAGGAAACTTATCATTATTCCAACTTCCAACTTCCTAGTATTCTTAAATCCATCCAATTGTATTGTATCCCTTCCTTCTATTTATACAAGACTAAGACGTGATTACTCAAACTCATCATGGAGTTTCCCTTGATCCATATTTCCAACATCATACCTCCTTTATATCCAATAGTAATCTATCTCTTCATCCTCGTTGGATATCCCTCATACCGAGATAAAAACTTATACTTGTGGAGTCCATATTCCACTTCCTGGAACATCATTATCCTTTCCAGGGTCAAGCGTCCTTACAAGGGAATATTGGCCATCTCTTCATGGCACTTCTTCAACTGGGAAACGTGAAACACATCATGAACTCCTGACAGTCCTTCGGGTGACTCCAACTTGTTGGCCACTTCTCCCATAAGCTCCAAAACTCGGTATGGTCCTACAAATCTCGGGGCTAACTTTCCCTTAACTCCAAATTGTTTAACTCCTCGCAGAGGGAACACATGAAGACATGCTCTGTCTCCAATTTCATAGACTACCTCCTTGCGTTTTTAAGTCTGCATAACTCTTCTCCCTGGATTGAGCTACCTTCAGTCTATCTCGAATCAACTTAACATTCTCTTCTGACTCCTTGATCACATTTGGTCCAAACAACTGACGGTCTCCAACTTCATCCCACACACTCTTGGGGTATCACACATATCGATACAAAACTCGTATTCTTTTGTCTGAAATCCACTCAGTGGAGTATCCTTATCTTTTCCAGGGGTCAACGGTTCTTACAGGGTACTACCACCCTTAAAATGCACAAATCTTCCATAGACCATATTTCTCATTTCCTCAGAATGGCCAAAATTCTTCTTCACAGAGTAGCAACTCATAAAATCCATATCAGTACCAATGATGCTAACTTTATTCATTCTCAAGTGATTACAATCTCTCGCTTTTCCATTACATGTCTCAACTCAACACCTCAATATAAAAGAAAATGTTCTCACTTCTACTACTCCATTTCTTTTATTGCAAACTCAACTATCTAGCACAAGTTTCCTTCTCCTTGGGGCATTTTCTGGCAAAGTGCCCTGCTCCATTAAAACTAAAACATATTACTTCTGACAAGTATCGAGGTTTCCTTCTTGGGCAATTGTTGAGGTAGTGCCCTGACTCCTTGCACCTGTAACAGGTGATATGACTCAGGTCCTTCCTGGAATCCAATCTGCTTCTCTTCCTAGACCTTTCCATGCCAATCATGGCTTCTATTTCTTGTGGGTCATATTATACTTCCTCTGTCAGGAATTATACTAGATCCCCATTCAAACAATTTTGGGAGATGTGTCCTTCTTCTCCACATGAATAGCAAGACTTAGTGTAGGGTTTACTCGGGTCTTCTTTAGGCGTGTCCTCCATCTCTTCCTTCATCACAACTTCTTCTAAAATTTCCATGAGGGCTCCTTTCATTACTTCTTTCTTCTGCTGGATGGTTCGGTGTACCATGGGGTAAATGTGACACTGAGCAGGATAGTGGGTAGTCCCTTCACACAAGAAACAAGTAATCTGCCTAATTGGGCATTCTTCAACTGGGTGACTTCCTTCACAATTAGGGCATTCATCCTTGTGTTCTTTATGGGTGTGTCCTATTTCTCCACAAATCTTGCATGCACAAGGTTTCTTCATATCCTTTCCATAAGGCTTCAACTTCTGGGACACAAGCCGAGACTTTGGCAGAGTCAACTTAAATTCTTTCCAAGTGGTTACTCCTTGCCATCCATTGATGGTTTGGTACATCCTCCACCAAGTAGCAGCACCTCTTTCAAAGCACTGAAGAGCATGCTGGGTCATATCCTTTCCGACTATAGGGTTATTCTCCATGTGATCTTCCATGTTCTGAATCCATCGGTCCGTCTCCAATTGACTTATCGGTCCAGGAAAACATGAGTTCATCTCCATTCGTCCTCTATTGGGTCCATGGGTTTGGGGTGAGATAAGAGAGATAGAGAGGGATACACACAATACAAACAATGGTTTTAAAAAGACAGATTTTATTTGTGGCTGTCGGGAAAAACATCAAACAAATGACAGCTCACAAATGTCGCATCTAACGTGGGTATATAACAGGGGTTTGGTCTACTAAAGGTCAATAAATCTTCAACGTCTCCAAACTCTTCAAGCCTTGTTTATGTCTTCGATGGCTTCTTCCCATCATGCTTGTCCTTCTCAAGTTCCTTTGCCAGATCATCTCCGTTGACGTGAAATCTCTCGTGGCATCCTTTAATATTCCGGAGTTGCATTTCAAACTTCTAGGTTTCAACATCCTTGGCATGAACCATGGTCTAGTTCCTGACGAATCTTCGGTTTCTCGAGGTTTTGCTTCTCCAGCTTGGCTACTCTCATCTTCAGGGTCCTGAGTTCCTCATGAAATACTTCCTTGTCAAAATACTGCTTCTTGTAGGTCCATCTTAACTTCTGGATGTAACACTCCAGATCCTAGTGATACACTTAGCTAAGGTTAAAACTTCACCTCTTGCTGATAGATGCTCCATCAGCCTTCTACCATCCAATCCTTCCATGCATATGCATGCTTAACTCGGCTCGGTAACAATAGCATAAGCGGGCCATAACATCATGGATAGCTGGGTTTCTGCTCTTCTCATTTCCATGAGCTATCTCTCCATAGTTGATATCTCCTGCCTTAGGATTTTCCTTGACAAAACTTCAAGTTCTAATGCTCCTTGTTTCAGTCTTTCTCTGATACACCTTGATCTCGAGTATTGACAACCTTCATAATCTGTCAAGTTCCATAAGGGTAGCCTTCCTAGGTCATACAAATCTAGGGATTCTTCAGAGCGTTCAAATTCTACTTGTCTTTGGTCTTCAATCGTTGTAGTTTCCATTATTCAAATGCACGGTAAAATCTCCTTCATTCCGTAGTGGTCGTAGTGGTCCGATATCTTGTACTTCTTGGAGTGGTCTCATCAGTCGAATCTTCGTGTGGTCAAAAGGGGAAAGGGGTATGGTATCACTAAAGGGAATTTTCGAATAAGCTCAGAAGAGAAGAGAGGTAAAAGATCTTTTTGAAAGGGAAAGTTGCAGAGAAAAATCTTTGCTATGGGCTTGCCAGTTTCTAGGGTCATGTCCTACAGTCAACATGTGCTCTGATACCATCTTGTAGCGACCCGACCCGAATGGATCAAGTCTCTGTGCTTAAGTGTCATCCCTGGATCGGTATGCTGACACACACAGTACTCGAGGATTTATAACAGAGGTAAATCACATGTATAAGTAACGTAAATACTATTACCTCAATCCAAATAGCGGAAGTAACAAGGTTGTGGATTCCCATCAACACCAACGGCAAAGTTGAGTGTAGAAATCATAACCCTAACGTATCTCTTACTCGTCGTAAGATAATCCTGCAACATGAGACATTGCAGCCACAAAGGGTCAGTACATTGAATGTACTGGCAAATTCACACCATAGAGAATGATGAATAAAGGCTATCACTACATGCATATTTGGCTGGTGGAAAAGCTCTATGGTTATAAGGTTTTTGCGAAAAGTCAAATTTTCCCTACTGCAAAAGAATAAATTTTATTTAACTATCATGGTGGTTGTTAAACATTGAGAATGGTTGACAGCATTCTCAATCCCAATTAAGTAACATCATTAAACCCAACAAAATTAATTTAAAGTAACATGATGAGATTCACATGATAATCCAAGTACTAGATACTCAAGTTGTCCATAACCAGGGACACGGCTAATCATGATTAGTTTGTACACTCTGCAGAGGTTTGCGCACTTTTCCCCACAAGACTTGATGGCCTCCATTTGGTTTCTCGTACTACATGGTGTTTGAGAAGACGGATGACCGAGACATAGTCTTTCAGAAGCGCTAGCACCTTACGATGGATAGACCGTTACACCTACTTTCCCCTACATCTGCTAGTCTACCCTGTAAGAGTTCGCATGACTTAATCAACTATGCTAGAGCCCATAATAGCTTGTGGCTGCACACGGAAGTTTCTAGTATGAAAAATCTCATGATCCCTTTGAGCCTGGGTGGCGGTCCAAACAAAACAGGCAATCCTGGTCTACCCAGGTGCCTAGACAGGCAATCTTGGAATACCCAGGTGCCTCAATCCACCCAGATGTGTGTTTAAGTTGCCACCTTAAGTAAACCATTAATTAACAATCTCACATCTGTCATGAATACTCTCAAAACCCAATCCACGTCTACGAGCATAGCATGGCAATGTAAGCATATCGTAAAAGTAACTCCCAAGGTTTGAATGCAGGGCAATAGCTTCCTACCTCATCAACTACTTCCCAATACCCACATGTTATCAATCCTACTCATGTAATGTTTGAGGGTGAAGCTAATGCATAAAAACTGGGTATGAAAGGGGATATGATCAAAGTGTGAACTTGCCTGCAATATTGATGAAGATGATTCGCACTCAAAACTCTTGATAGATCTACTCGTCACACTCCAGTCAATCTATCATGAGCAAGCAGTAGTAACCACACATAAGCAATCACTCAAGTATCAGAAAGATCGAAGAAGACAATTCGGAAAACATCAAAACCAAGCAAATAACTCTTGCAACATAAAACAATTTCTAACAGTACCAAAATTATATGAATTTGGCCTTATCAGAAAGTTTAGGTCAAGAGCTTCAATTTGCAAAAAGAATCAACTCAAAGGAAGCAACGAAAGTCAAACGGCAAAAGAAACAAGCTTCATTTACTATTCTGGATCTAGGGCAATTTTTACAGTGTCAAAAACTTGTTTAAGTTGGTTAAATGGATAGAGGGTTTCGAGACGAAACTCCAGGCGCTTGAATCGCCTGATTCCGATAAACGATCGAAAAGTTATACTAAAACGAAAATCGGATCAGTAATCGCGATCAGAAAAATCGCGGATTTAATCCGAGAAAAAGAAAAACGACGAACGTTCCCTAGAACGAACGAACGGACGAACGCTCGCTAAATAAATAAACCGGAAAAACTGATCTATTTAAAAAAACCGAAACTAAAAAAACCGCGACTTTTTTTTCCTTTTTTTACCTCGGGAGGCGGGTCGGCGGCGGCTCCGGCGGGCGCGCGGATTGAGGCACGGATAGGGTTAGGGTTGGCGGCGGCTCTGGTGGGCTGGGGCAGCTCGGGCGGCGGCTATTTAAAGGTTGCCCCCGGGCGGAGTCCCTCTCGGGTACGGCCCAAAGTCGGTTCGCGTTTTTTTATTCCGCGCAGAAAAACAAATAAAAGAAATACTAAACGGACTCCAAAAATCCCGAAATAAATTTTCCCGGGCTTCTAAAATCAAGCCGCACAAGATGAACATTTATTTGGGGTCTAAATGCAATTTTGCAAAACGCACATTTTTCCTAAATTCAAATAAAATACCGAAAAACTCCAAAGTAAGATCTTATTTGATTTTATTATTAAATTCTCAATATTTCTTTATTTTGGGAAAGTCATTTTATTCCCTCTCTCATAATTTTGTAATATAAATAATTGATGATAAAATAATTGAAATCAAATGATCCTATTCGCAAAATTTGAGAGAAGTCAAATATGAAAATAACGAAATCCCCAACTCATATTTCATATAATTTGAAGAAGTCATTTTATCTTCTCTCATGAAAATCATTGAGTTGCATGAAGTTTATGAATTGAAATATTTCGAAATGAAATTCAATTATTTTCAAATACCCTTTCATTTAATTTAAATGGAAGAAGTCATATCATCTTTTTTGTATTTGAAAGAATTTGAATTCATGGAGATCAGAAAGCAAATATGAAAGTTTGGGAAAGTCCTTTTATTCCCTCTCATTTAACTTTCAAAAAGTTTCGAATTCACTCACTTTCACACAATCAATCAAACAATCAATCAGATCTATCTATTTAGTATAACATTCCAAAATTTAGAATTTTGGGATGTTACAGACACTCTTACTTAACAAAAACTGTTGCGATCCCCTATACTTGTGGGTTATCAAGACCTTTTTCTGGCGCCGTTGCCGGGGATCAATAGCATGGGGTGAATATTCTTGTGTGTGCTTGTTTGCTTTATCACTAAGTAATTTTTATTTGTTGTTCTTAGTTGTTCTTTATCTTCAGTTATGGATATGGAACACGAAATACCAAAAAATTAGGTGTACTTTCTGCTCATGGAGATGGGGAACCTCCTAAAACCCTCGATGTTGGTTATGTGAAAGATATTATGTACTACTTTAATAATCCTGAGAACACCCCATTCAATTATGTAATGGGAGTAACGTTGGATCAACGTGAATACTTTAGGGATTACTGCTTGACACAAAAAGGGAAACTATTATGGGATCAAATTCATATATTGAAGTGGTATGCTAGGCAACTATGCTTGAGATATGATTATACTTGTTGCTCTAGGATGAAGGCTCCACACCTTCCCTTTTCATGCGAATTTAATGATAATAAAACCTTAGATTCTTATGCTAATGGTATATGTGATTACTATGATGTGGAACAAAAAGAAGAATTTGTTGCTTTTATGGGTGCTTATGAAATTGAATATATGTTTAAAGAGTTTGAAGACTTTGATGATTCGGTTTATAGACCTGAAAATTTAGCTATCCTTAAATATTGTTATGATAATTATGAATACAATTACGATATTAATGCACTTATTGAGAAAATCTCCGCTGTCCAAGAAGAGACTAATATTTTGCAGGAGTCTATGGAAGAAGAAATTGATGAAACTATGAGCTCATTGGATGAAAAAGATGAGGAGGAGAGCGAAGAACAAAAGGAGGAAGAGCGGATTGATCACCCGTGCCCACCTTCTAATGAGAGTAACTCTTCAACTCATACATTGTTTAATTTCCCTTCGTGCTTACCGAAGGATGATTGCTATGATGACTATTATGATCCAGTTGATTCTCTTGAAATATCCCTTTTTGATGATGCTTGCTATGCTTGTGGCCAAGATGCCAATATGAATTATGCTTATGGAGATGAACTTGCTATAGTTCCTTATGTTAAACATGAAATTGTTGCTATTGCACCCACACATGATAGTCCTATTATCTTTTTGAATTCTCCAAACTACACTATATCGGAGAAGTTTGTGCTTATTAAGGATTATATTGATGGCTTGCCTTTTACCATTACACATGATGATTTTGATGAATATAGTATGCATGTGCTTTCTGCTCCTACTTGTAATTATTAAGAGAGAGGAACTATATCTCCACCTCTCTATGTTTCCAACATGATAAAATTGCAAGAAACTGTTTATGCTATGCATTGGCCTTTACTTTGTGTGCATGAATTGTTCTTTTATGACATGCCGATGCATAGGAAGAGAGTTAGACTTCGTTGTTGCATTATATATGTTGCCTTGTGCTCACTGCTAAATTACAAATCATTGTTAATTAAAATTGGCTTTGATATACCTTGGGATCCGGGTGAATCCATTACTTGAGCACTATATGCCTAGCTTAATGGGTTTAAAGAAAGCGCTGCCAGGGAGACAACCCGGAAGTTTTAGAGAGTCATTTATTTCTGTTAAGTGCTTTCATATAGTTTAAAAACAACAAAAATAAAGAGGGGAACCCAAAAATTTTTCAAAAAGGAAAGTGAAAGTGAGAGAGACAAGCATTGTTGAAGTGGGAGAGCTCCTTGAACTTTGTTCATGCTCACGGCAACTTTGTGAATCTTGATTACAGAAACTTTTCAATAAAAATAATTATCCCCTTGTACAATTCCATTGTATTATAAAAATAATGCACCAAGGTTTGCCTTTAGGATGTTTACATTTGCTTGATGGTTTGTACGATGCAGGACAGAAACTTTGGCTGTAGTTCACGATTTTACATTTTTAGTTGGAACGTCAAATGGTTCTGATTATTTTTGCACTGTTTTCCTATACAAATTTTTGGTAGAATTTTCAAGTATCATAAGTATGGTGAATGTTCAGATTGTTACAGACTGTTCTGTTTTAGACAGATTCTGTTTTTGATGCATAGTTTGCTTGTTTTGATGAAACTATCGATTAATATCAGTGGATTAAGCCATGGAAAAGTTATATTACAGTAGACACAATGAAAAAACAAAATATTAATTGGTTTGCAACATTGCTTAGAGTAGTGATTGTTGGGTTTCGTAGTAATTTCAAAAAATTTCCTACGCACACGCAAGATCATGTGATGCATAGCAACGAGAGGGGAGAGTGTTGTCTACGTACCCACGCAGACCTGACTGCGGAAGCGTTGACACGACGTAGAGGAAGTAGTCGTACGTCTTCACGATCCAACCGATCAAGCACCGAAACTATGGCACCTCCGAGTTTGAGCACACGTTCAGCTCGATGACGATCCCCGGACTCCGATCCAGCAAAGTGTCGGGGAAAAGTTCCGTCAGCACGACGGCGTGGTGACGATCTTGATGCACTACAGCAGCAGGGCTTCGCCTAAACTCCGCTACAGTATTATCGAGGAATATGGTGGCTGGGGGCACCGCACACGGCTAAGGAATAGATCACGTGGATCAACTTGTGTGTCTCTGGGGTGCCTCTGCCTCAGTATATAAAGGACTAGAGGGGGGGAGGCTGGCCGGCCATAGGAGGCGCGCCAGGAGAGTCCTACTCCCTCTGGGAGTAGAATTCCCCCCCCCCAATCCTAATTGGAATAGGATTCCTTGAGGGGGGAAAGAGAGAGAGGGGGGCCGGCCACCTCTCCTAGTCCTAATAGGACTAGGGGAAGGGGGGAGGCGCGCGGCCACCTTGGGCTGCCCCTTTATCCTTTCCACTAAGGCCCATCAAGGCCCATATGGTTCCCGGGGGGTTCCGGTAACCTCCCGGTAGTCCGGTAAAATCCCGATTTCACCAGGAACACTTCCGATATCCAAACATAGGCTTCCAATATATCAATCTTTACGTCTCGACCATTTCGAGACTCCTCGTCATGTCCGTGATCACATCCGGGACTCCGAACAACCTTCGGTACATCAAAATGCATAAACTCATAATATAACTGTCATCGTAACCTTAAGGGTGCGGACCCTACGGGTTCGAGAACAATGTAGACATGATCGAGACATGTCTCTGGTCAATAACCAATAGCGGGACCTGGATGCCCATATTGGCTCCTACATATTCTACGAAGATCTTTATCGGTTAGACCGCATAACAACATACGTTGTTCCCTTTGTCATCGGTATGTTACTTGCCCGAGATTCGATCGTCGGTATCCAATACCTAGTTCAATCTCGTTACCGGCAAGTCTCTTTACTCGTTCTGTAATACATCATCTCGCAACTAACTCATTAGTTGCAATGCTTGCAAGGCTTATGTGATGTGCATTACCGAGAGGGCCCAGAGATACCTCTCCGACAATCGGAGTGACAAAACCTAATCTCGAAATACGCCAACCCAACATGTACCTTTGGAGACACCTGTAGTACTCCTTTATAATCACCCAGTTACGTTGTGACGTTTGGTAGTACCCAAAGTGTTCCTCCGATAAACGGGAGTTGCATAATCTCATAGTTATAGGAACATGTATAAGTCATGAAGAAAGCAATAGCAACATACTAAACGATCGGGTGCTAAGCTAATGGAATGGGTCATGTCAATCAGATCATTCTACTAATGATGTGACCTCGTTAATCAAATAACAACACTTTGTTCATGGTCAGGTAGAGGCATACTAGTGACAATAAGTTTGTCTATGTATTCACACATGTATTATGTTTCCGGTTAATACAATTTTAGCATGAATAATAAACATTTATCATGATATGAGGAAATAAATAATAACTTTATTATTGCCTCTAGGGCATATTTCCTTCAGTCTCCCACTTGCACTAGAGTCAATAATCTAGATTACACCGTAATGATTCTAACACCCATGGAGCCTTGGTGCTGATCATGTTTTGCTCGTGGAAGAGGCTTAGTCAACGGGTCTGCAACATTCAGATCCGTATGTATCTTGCAAATCTCTATGTCTCCCACCTGGACTAGATCCCGGATGGAATTGAAGCGTCTCTTGATGTGCTTGGTTCTCTTGTGAAATCTGGATTCCTTTGCCAAGGCAATTGCACCAGTATTGTCACAAAAGATTTTCATTGGACCCGATGCACTAGGTATGACACCTAGATCGGATATGAACTCCTTCATCCAGACTCCTTCGTTCGCTGCTTCCGAAGCAGCTATGTACTCCGCTTCACATGTAGATCCCGCTACGACGCTTTGTTTAGAACTGCACCAACTGACAGCTCCACCGTTTAATGTAAACACGTATCCGGTTTGCGATTTAGAATCGTCCGGATCAGTGTCAAAGCTTGCATCAACGTAACCTTTTACGATGAGCTCTTTGTCACCTCCATATACGAGAAACATATCCTTAGTCCTATTCAGGTATTTCAGGATGTTCTTGACAGCTGTCCAGTGATCCACTCCTGGATTACTTTGGTACCTTCCTGCTAGACTTATAGCAAGGCACACATCGGGTCTGGTACACAGCATTGCATACATGATAGATCCTATGGCTGATGCATAGGGAACATCTTTCATATTCTCTCTATCTTCTGTAGTGGTCGGGCATTGAGTCTTACTCAATTTCACACCTTGTAACACATGCAAGAATCCTTTCTTTGCTTGATCCATTTTGAACTTCTTCAAAATTTTGTCAAGGTATGTTGTTTGTGAAAGTCCAATTAAGCGTTTTGATCTGTCTCTATAGATCTTTATGCCTAATATGTAAGCAGCTTCACCGAGGTCTTTCATTGAAAAACTCTTATTCAAGTATCCCTTTATGCTATCCAGAAATTCTATATCATTTCCAATTAGTAATATGTCATCCACATATAATATCAGAAATGCTACAGAGCTCCCACTCACTTTCTTGTAAATACAGGCTTCTCTGAAAGTCTGTATAAAGCCAAATGCTTTGATCACACTATAAAAGCGTTTATTCCAACTCCGAGAGGCTTGCACCAGTCCATAAATGGATCGCTGGAGCTTGCACACTTTGTTAGCTCCTTTTGGATCGACAAAACCTTCTGGTTGCATCATATACAACTCTTCTTCCAGAAATCCATTCAGGAATGCAGTTTTGACATCCATTTGCCAAATTTCATAATCATAAAATGCGGCAATTGCTAACATGATTCGAACGGACTTAAGCATCGCTACGGGTGAGAAGGTCTCATCGTAGTCAATCCCTTGAACTTGCCGAAAACCTTTCGCGACAAGTCGAGCTTTGTAGACAGTAACATTACAATCAGCGTCAGTCTTCTTCTTGAAGATCCATTTATTCTCAATTGCTTGCCGATCATCGGGCAAGTCAACCAAAGTCCATACTTTGTTCTCATACATGGATCCCATCTCAGATTTCATGGCTTCAAGCCACTTTGCGGAATCTGGGCTCACCATCGCTTCTTCATAGTTCGTAGGTTCATCATGATCTAGTAGCATGATTTCCAGAACATGATTACCGTACCACTCTGGCGCGGATCTTACTCTGGTTGATCTACGAGGTTCAGTAGTATCTTGATCTGAAGTTTCATGACCATCATCATTAGCTCCCTCACTAATTGGTGTAGGAGTCACAGGAACAAATTTCTGTGATGAACTACTTTCCAAAGGAGAAGGTACCTTATCAAGTTTTCTACTTTCCTCCCACTCACTTCTTTCAAGAGAAACTCCTTCTCCAGAAAGTTTCCAAATTTAGCAAAAAAATCTTGCCTTCGGATCTGTGATAGAAGGTGTACCCAACAGTAACTTTTGGGTATCTTATGAAGACACATTTCTCCGATTTGGGTTCGAGCTTATCAGGTTGAAGCTTTTCAAATAAGCATCGCAGCCCCAAACTTTCAGAAACGACAACTTTGGTTTCTAGCCAAACCACAGTTCATAAGGCGTCGTCTCAACGGATTTTGATGGTGCCCTATTTAACGTGAATGCAGCTGTCTCTAATGCATAACCCCAAAACGATAGTGGTAGATCGGTAAGATACATCATAGATTGCACTATATCCAATAAAGTACGGTTATGACGTTCGGACACACCATTACATTGTGGTGTTCCAGGTGGCATGAGTAGTGAAACTATTTCACATTGTTTTTAACTGAAGGCCAAACTCGTAACTCAAATATTCTCCTCCACGATCAGATCGTAGAAACTTTATTTTCTTGTTACGATGATTTTCAACTTCACTCTGAAATTCTTTGAACTTTTCAAATGTTTCAGGCTTATGTTTCATTAAGTAGATATACCCATATCTGCTTAAATCATCTGTGAAGGTGAGAAAATAACGATATCCACCACGAGCCTCAATATTCATCGGACCACATACATCGGTATGTATGATTTCCAACAAATCTGTTGCTCTCTCCATAGTACTGGAGAACGGTGTTTTAGTCATCTTGCCCATGAGGCACGGTTCGCAAGTACCAAGTGATTCATAATCAAGTGGTTCCAAAAGGCCATCAGTATGGAGTTTCTTCATGCGCTTTACACCGATATGACCTAAACGACAGTGCCACAAATAAGTTGCACTTTCATTATCAACTCTGCATCTTTTGGCTTCAACATTATGAATATGTGTATTACTACTATCGAGATTCAATAAGAATAGACCACTCTTCAAGGGTGCGTGACCATAAAAGATATTACTCATATAAATAGAACAACCATTATTCTCTGATTTAAATGAATAACCGTCTTGCATTAAACAAGATCCAGATATAATGTTCATGCTCAACGCTGGCACCAAATAACAATTATTTAGGTCTAATACTAATCCCGAAGGTAGATGTAGAGGTAGCATGCCGACCGCGATCACATCGACTTTGGAACCGTTTCCCACGCGCATCGTCACCTCGTCCTTTGCCAGTGCCCGCTTATTCCGTAGTCCCTGTTTCGAGTTGCAAATATTAGCAACAGAACCAGTATCAAATACCCAGGTGCTACTGCGAGCTCTAGTAAGGTACACATCAATAACATGCATATCACATATACCTTTGTTCACCTTGCCATCCTTCTTATCCGCCAAATACTTGGGGCAGTTCCGCTTCCAGTGACCAGTCTGCTTGCAGTAGAAGCACTCAGTTTCAGGCTTAGGTCCAGACTTGGGTTTCTTCTCCTGAGCAGCAACTTGCTTGCTATTCTTCTTGAAGTTCCCCTTCTTCTTCCCTTTGCCCTTTTCCTTGAAACTAGTGGTCTTGTTAACCATCAACACTTGATGCTCCTTCTTGATTTCTACCTCCGTAGCTTTCAGCATTGCGAAGAGCTCGGGAATAGTCTTGTTCATCCCTTGCATATTATAGTTCATCACGAAGCTCTTGTAGCTTGATGGCAGTGATTGGAGAATTCTGTCAATGACGCAATCATCCGGAAGATTAACTCCCAATTGAATCAAGTGATTATTATACCCAGACATTTTGAGTATATGCTCACTGACAGAACTGTTCTCCTCCATCTTGCAGCTATAGAACTTATTGGAGACTTCATATCTCTCAATCCGGGCATTTGCTTGAAATATTAACTTCAACTCCTGAAACATCTCATATGCTCCATGACGTTCAAAACGTCGTTGAAGTCCCGATTCTAAGCCGTAAAGCATGGCACACTGAACTATCGAGTAGTCATCAGCTTTGCTCTACCAGACGTTCATAACATCTGGTGTTGCTCCAGCAGCAGGCCTGGCACCCAGCGGTGCTTCCAGGACGTAATTCTTCTGTGCAGCAATGAGGATAATCCTCAAGTTACGGACCCAGTCCGTGTAATTGCTACCATCATCTTTCAACTTTGCTTTCTCAAGGAACGCATTAAAATTCAACGGAACAACAGCACGAGCCATCTATCTACAATCAACATAAACAAGCAAGATACTATCAGGTACTAAGTTCATGATAAATTTAAGTTCAATTAATCATATTACTTAAGAACTCCCACTTAGATAGACATCCCTCTAATCTTCTAAGTGATCACGTGATCCAAATCAACTAAACCATAACCGATCATCACGTGAGATGGAGTAGTTTTCAATGGTGAACATCGTTATGTTGATCATATCTACTATATGATTCACGCTCGACCTTTCGGTCTCCGTGTTCCGAGGCCATATCTGCATATGCTAGGCTCGTCAAGTTTAACCTGAGTATTCTGCGTGTGCAAAACTGGCTTGCACCCGTTGTAGATGGACGTAGAGCTTATCACACCCGATCATCACGTGGTGTCTGGGCACGACGAACTTTGGCAATGGTGCATACTCAGGGAGAACACTTCCTGATAATTTAGTGAGAGATCATCTTATAATGCTACCGTCAATCAAAGCAAGATAAGATGCATAAAAGGATAAACATCTCATGCAATCAATATAATTGATATGATATGGCCATCATCATCTTGCGCTTGTGATCACCATCTCCGAAGCACCGTCGTGATCACCATCGTCACCGACGCGACACCTTGATCTCCATCGTAGCATCGTTGTCGTCTTACCAATCTTATGCTTCCACGACTATCACTACCGCTTAGTAATAAAGTAAAGCATTACATCACGATTGCATTGCATACAATAAAACGACAACCATAAGGCTCCTGCCAGTTGCCGATAACTCGGTTACAAAACATGATCATTTCATACAATAAAATTCAGCATCATGCCTTGACCATATCACATCACAACATGCCCTGCAAAAACAAGTTAGACGTCCTCTACTTTGTTGTTGCAAGTTTGACGTGGCTGCTACGGGCTTAAGTAAGAACCAATCTCACCTACGCATCAAAACCACAACGATAGTTTGTCAAATATACTCCGTTTTAACCTTTGCAAGGACCGGGCGTAGCCATACTTGGTTCAACTAAAGTTGGAGAGACAGTCGCCCGCAAGCCACCTGTGTGCAAAGCACGTCGGGGGAACCGGTCTCGCGTAAGCGTACGCGTAAGGTTGGTCTGGGTCGTCTCGTCCAACAATGCCGCCGAACCAAAGTATGACATGCTGGTAGGCAGTATGACTTATATCGCCCACAACTTACTTGTGTTCTACTCGTGCATATAACATCAACATAAATAACCTAGGCTCGGATGCCACTGTTGGGTTTCGTAGTAATTTCAACAATTTTCCTACGCACACGCAAGATCATGTGATGCATAGCAACGAGAGGGGAGAGTGTTGTCTACGTATCCACGCAGACCTGACTGCGGAAGCGTTGACACGACGTAGAGGAAGTAGTCGTACGTCTTCACGATCCAACCGATCAAGCACCGAAACTACGGCACCTCCGAGTTCGAGCACACGTTCAGCTCGATGACGATCCCCGGACTCCGATCCAGCAAAGTGTCGGGGAAGAGTTCCATCAGCACGACGGCGTGGTGACGATCTTGATGCACTACAGCAGCAGGGCTTTGCCTAAACTCCGCTACAGTATTATCGAGGAATATGGTGGCTGGGGGCACCGCACACGGCTAAGGAATAGATCACGTGGATCAACTTGTGTGTCTCTGGGGTGCCTCTGCATCAGTATATAAAGGACTAGAGGGGGGAGGCTGTCCGGCCATAGGAGGCGCGCCAGGAGAGTCCTACTCCCTCTGGGAGTAGGATCCCCCCAATCCTAATTGGAATAGGATTCCTTGAGGGGGGAAAGAGAGAGAGGGGGGCCGGCCACCTCTCCTAGTCCTAATAGGACTAGGGGAAGGGGGGAGGCGCGCGGCCACCTTGGGCTGCCCCTTTCTCCTTTCCACTAAGGCCCATCAAGGCCCATATGGTTCCCGGGGGGTTCCGGTAACCTCCCGGTACTCCGGTAAAATCCCGATTTCACCCGGAACACTTCCGATATCCAAACATAGGCTTCCAATATATCAATCTTTACGTCTCGACCATTTCGAGACTCCTCGTCATGTCCGTGATCACATCCGGGACTCCGAACAACCTTCGGTACATCAAAATGCATAAACTCATAATATAACTGTCATCGTAACCTTAAGCGTGCGGACCCTACGGGTTCGAGAACAATGTAGACATGATCGAGACACGTCTCTGGTCAATAACCAATAGCGGGACCTGGATGCCCATATTGGCTCCTACATATTCTACGAAGATCTTTATCGGTCAGACCGCATAACAACATACGTTATTCCCTTTGTCATCGGTATGTTACTTGCCCGAGATTCGATCGTCGATATCCAATACCTAGTTCAATCTCGTTACCGGCAAGTCTCTTTACTCGTTTTGTAATACATCATCTCGCAACTAACTCATTAGTTGCAATGCTTGCAAGGCTTATGTGATGTGCATTACCGAGAGGGCCCAGAGATACCTCTCCGACAATCGGAGTGACAAAACCTAATCTCGAAATACGCCAACCCAACATGTACCTTTGGAGACACCTGTACTACTCCTTTATAATCACCCAGTTACGTTGTGATGTTTGGTAGTACCCAAAGTGTTCCTCCGGTAAACGGGAGTTGCATAATCTCATAGTTATAGGAACATGTATAAGTCATGAAGAAAGCAATAGCAACATACTAAACGATCGGGTGCTAAGCTAATGGAATGGGTCATGTCAATCAGATCATTCTACTAATGATGTGACCTCGTTAATCAAATAACAACACTTTGTTCATGGTCAGGAAACATAACCATCTTTGATTAACGAGCTAGTCAAGTAGAGGCATACTAGTGACAATAAGTTTGTCTATGTATTCACACATGTATTATGTTTCCGGTTAATACAATTTTAGCATGAATAATAAACATTTATCATGATATGAGGAAATAAATAATAACTTTATTATTGCCTCTAGGGCATATTTCCTTCAGTGATTTGCTTTATTATACTAATGGATCTTACCGAGTTTTCTGTTGAAATTTTGTATGGATGAAGTGTTCGATGATCGAGAAGGTCTCGATGTGAGAAGAAGGAAGAGAGGCAAGAGCTCAAGATTGGGGATTACCGAGGCACCCCAAGTAAATATTCAAGGAGACTCAAGCGTCAAAGCTTGGGCATGCCCTGAAAGGCAACCCCTCTTTCTTCAACAAATGTCGGTATGTTTTTGGATTCGTTTCATTCATGTGATATGTGCAGATCTTGGAGCGTCTTTTGCATTTAGTTTTCATTTTTTGTTTTATGCACCATGCTGGTATGAGATAGTCCTTGGTTGATTTATAGAATTTTCTATGCACTTCACTTATATCTTTTGAGTATGGCTTTATAGAATGCTTCATGTGCTTCACTTATATCATTTGAAGTTTGGATTGCCTGTTTCTCTTTACATAGAAAACTGCCATTTGTAGAATGCTCTTTTGCTTCACTTATATTTGTTAGAGGGTGAGCATATCTTTTTTAGAAAGAATTAAACTCTCTTACTTCACTTATATCTATTTAGAGAGATGACAGGAACTGGTCAATTACATGGTTAGTCATAAAATCTTACATAAAACTTGTAGATCACTGAATATGACATGTTTGATTCCTTGCAATAGTTTTGCGATATAAAGATAGTGATATTAGAGTCATGCTAGTGGGTAGTTGTGGATTAGTAGAAATACTTGTGTTGAGGTTTGTGATTCCCATAGCATGCACGTATGGTGAACCGTTATGTGATGAAGTCGGAGCATGATTTATTTATTGATTGTCTTCCTTATGAGTGGCGGTCGGGGACGAGCGATGGTCTTTTCCTACCAATCTATCCCCCTAGGAGCATGCGCGTAGTAATTTGTTTCGATGACTAATAGATTTTTGCAATAAGTATGTGAGTTCTTTATGACTAATGTTGAGTCCATGGATTATACGCACTCTCACCCTTCCACCATTGCTAGCCTCTCTAGTACCGCGCAACTTTCGCCGGTACCTTAAACCCACCATATACCTTCCTCAAAACAGCCACCATACCTACCTATCACGACATTCCCATAGCCATTCCGAGATATATTGCCATGCAACTTCCATCATCATCATATACATGACTTGAGCATTCATTGTCATATTGCTTTGCATGATCGTAAGATAGCTAGGATGATGTTTTCATGGCTTCACTACAAAAAAATACACTTCCGTGATGATACGTGTTTGTCATAGTAGGTCGCGTTTTTTGTCATGCATGTACATCCACGACAAATTTATGATGGAATCAAGATAGGCATACCTGTGCTGTCGTAGAAGTGTTCCATGAAATTACGAAAATTATCATCACGGAAGTGTCCACTTCCATGACGATAAATCATGCGTCACAGAAGTGCTTTCGTCAAGGGTGACCGACACATGGCATCCACCGTAACGGAACGCCGTTAAGCTATCGGGTCGGGTTTTGGATCCGATAACCCGTTAACAACCCCGACCAATGGGGATTTTCCACGTGTAAAATCATCATTGGCTAGAGGAAACATGTGTCGGCTCATCGTTGGGACAGATGTCATCCACTCACTGGACAGAAGGCGCCTATGATACATCGACACGTGGCACGGCCCAAGAGTGGCCCATTCCTGTGAAAAGGCCGGCCCGTTTGACTTGGTCAAAAGTTCGCGGGCCAGCCCATGGAAAGCCTGTTAACGGCCTGTTCGCATATAGCCCATTTACAGCCCGCTAACCCAAGGCCCGTTACGCCCTATCCGAATCAGGCCCAGTAGCGTCATCTGGGCCATCCAATATGATTCCAGCCCATTTTCACTTCTGGCCCATGTATATCCCATGACGTCTTTTGGCCCATATGAGGCCCTTTGTAACTCTTGGCCCATTAGCGGCCCGTGCTGAAACTGGCCCGTAATGAACAGTGTATTACTTTACACCCATTAACGACCCGTGGTGAAACTAGCCCGTAATGAACAGTGTATCACTTTATACCCATTAACGGCCCGTTATTCCATTGGACCGTTTCCAGCCCAAGTTAACTTTCGGCCTTCTGAGGGCCCATTTATTCTTGGGCTCATTTGCAACATTCGGTTACTTACGACTCGTTACTGTCATTTTCTGCTTGTGGGCCAAATTCAGCCCGTCGTTATAGTCGCCCGTTTGTGGACCGTTAGTCTGTTGGGCCATTTTCATAGCATCACCCGATACGGCCTATTAACGGCCCGTTATGGTCAGCCCATAAAATGTACGATTTCCATTAAAGGCCCATCTATGGCCCATTAAAGGCCCATACAAGACCCATAAATGAGTCGACAGCCCATGGATCCTACGAGACGTAGAAGGCCCATGGATCCGACGGCCCGTGAAGGGCCATGGTCGGGTGAGTTGGCCCCCGTTTGAACGATATAGCATATTCAAAGAATTATCCTACTCAATACAATCACCTCTAAAAAGCATACACTATACAACAAAGAGATCAAGGCATAGAAAGGTAGAATAATCCTACACTATACAATAAAGAAATTACAGCCTATTATACCCACTGGGCATTATGGTTCGGCACAGGTGATAATAAAGCATACACAAACAGCAAATTACATACACTGGGCAAATACAGCTCATACATCATGGACGTGCATCAACTTGACTCCATTTGAACTATAATCTCTTTAGAAAATAGGATTGTCTGGATTCAGATAGCACAAATTTCAGTCTGCAAAATCTCCAATTCCTTCATGGTTACCTCAGTGTCTTGTTTCATTTTTTTGACTCCTGCATCTAATACGTGCATGTCCAGTCTCACCTTGTTGATTATACGTTGACAATCATGTACACGTTGTCTTGCCACCTCTAGTTGATGCTCGAGAACATCAACACATTCCAATTCCAATCCATAATCATTCGGTAACGGCCATGCCGCACTACTCGTAGATCTTTGTGTTGATGTCACTTCATCCTGAAATGTTTCTGTAAGTACACATGACTAGGGCAAAAATATAGTTACAACAGTGAAGCGAACAAGACACTATTTTGTACTACATGGCAAAACAGGACTAACAATAATGTTACACGTCACTTTTAAAAAAATTACACGTCATGAAGCATAAGCAGGTGATATTTTAAAAATTATAAAAAAGATAGTCTGTGCAGCCTGCATACAGAAATCCCTCTTAGCTCACGAGAAAAGCATGATGTTGGGGCCCAATCGAAAACACAGACAAGTTACAAATTTAGACAGCACGTTGCATATAAGTAAGCAAGCAGTTGGCCATTCTGTGCCTCAATTAAAGTCTTAGGGAGCATAATGAACAGCAGAGGGTTTCATACAAACATACTACAACAGGCAAAACTATGCAATTATTAGCGTAGTATAAACTAGATTGTGAGCCTCATGCAATAATAGTTGGTTAATAGACTTCAAAGCTTCAGGCACACTTCGACAGAGTAATTAAATGGTAAGGCCTTTAATTATGTCAACTAATAGTGATACAAGTACCGAACATCAGGCATGATTATTTGGGCATCTCATTAACTGAGGACAAATAAAGCAATTGAAAAGAGAAAATTAACTATGCCTGAAACAAACAAGGAATTGAACTGTTGAGTTGCATATAGTGACTTACCTTAGCAGGTTGAAGAGGCTCAGCGCAGCTCCTACTTCTCTTGCAAGGCTCCTTCCTAACATCTTGTACTTGGAAATCCTCAATCTTATCTTCATTGCACCCCCTTTGCAAGGTGACACAAACTAGTTACTCGTCTCCTTGGAAGATAAATATGCATACTTTCCAGTCTGTGAACACAAAAGAATGAGATTATAAAAAACAACACCACATAATGAAACATGTCACATCTCTTGCACTTGCACACAATGAAATGAGCATTTACTATGTTTGCACTATGTAAAAACTAGGCATACCTTCGAACTGGATCTCCAGGTACTCTTGGAGAGTCTACTGTAGTGTACAGCCAAACTTTTATGTTACCTATGAGTTAGACAAGGCTCCACTACAACAACCCTTAGTGTTTAAATCGTTGACAAGCTCTGTTAGAGTGTTAGGTCAAGAACAACAAGTAATCAAAGCAAACATTCCTAGTATGGCTGGCTGATGCAAACAAGCAATTGAACAGATGTGTGAGCAAATCTTACATATCAAGAAAAGAAGCAAAGAAGGAGGCTTAAAGACCATCACTTGACTGACCAGATTTAAGGGGCATTTAAACATCATGTGCAACGTATGAACTAACATAAACATTGCATATTCCAGATTCTACAATGGAATGCACATGTATTAGGTTATGCCAGGTATGATGATGGCTAAATGTACAGATAGCAGGCAGGAGTGATTCATCATTGCACGCACAATTGAATTGCAGGTTAAGGGCCAGTTCGATTCCGCCTTTTCAGGGCATATTGTCAAAATAAGCCATAAAAGATGTAAAGAAGTCATTTTTGAGTTATGGGCTTGGGCTTGACTAATTTCGCTTTGGAGGGGGGTGTTTCGGGTAGAACCTCACTAAAAATTGAAGGGAAGGGGAATAGTGAAATGACTTTGTTGTCTGCCTATATTACACTCAAAATGTAACTGTTGACGCCTGTGTCACACCTGACCCTCAAGTAAAAACAAACACACAAGCATTCATTGCCCTGCCCGCTTGCATCTCCTCTCCCCTTTCCCTCTACCTCGATCCCCTGTCTGCAGCACTAGGGTTCCTCAGCGAGCCGTCACCACTGGTCCCATCTGGCCTGGTCCTCGACGATGCTATGTCCAGCTAGGCTACATGGCCGACGGGTAGGGGCAAATCTCCCTGGATGCTCCTCCCTCTGGTGCCGCCCCTCATTCTCATGGTCTCCAGCAGCTGCTCCACTGTGGTTCGTCCAACGCACTACTCCGACGGGCGCTGCACAACTACGGCTGATGCCAAACTATGGCAGAAGGCACCTTATTCCCCCTCCCCTCCTCCCAGGCTATGGCCTTGAGGTGTTGTTGAAGGATGAGCTCATCCAACAAGGTGAGGATATCCTCTGATTTTTTGCCAAATTTTCATTCTGATCCACTATACGATGAATTGCTATGAGCTGCTTCTACTGCTGCTATATGATGCATTGCTATGAGCTGCTCCTGCTGCTGCTATATGATGAATTGCTATGAGTTGCTACTGCTGTATGATGAGTTGCTATGAGCTGCTGCTGCTATATGATGAATTGCTATGAGCTGCTGCTGCTATATGATGAGTTGCTACAAGCCGCTCCTGCTGCTGCTATATGATGAATTGCTATGAGCTGCTCCTGCTGCTGCTATATGATGAATTGCTATGAGCTGCTGCTGGTATATGATAAATTGCAGACTGATGCTGTTGTATGATGAGTTGCTATGAGCTGCTGCTGCTATATGATGCTTTCAGGTGGTGCTGCTATACGATAATAACCAGCCACTTGGACCATCGAATTTCAATAAATAATTGTTCTTCATTTAAATGTGGGTCATGCGATCTTCGTTTAAATTAGGCAATGGGATCTCTATGGAAAACATTGACTAAAATAGATTGTGCCAAGTAGATGGTATCTTTGTATTTGTATTTTGAGCAAATAGTGATGGTCTGTTTTCCTATCATATTAATTACTACACTGGGTTCAATTTGTGATGTTTGCAAGTCAAATTAATTTCCATATGGGTAGCAAAATGAAAAAAATATAATGCAATCTAGACTTTCCACTGATCATACCAAAGATAAGCTGAAAACGCAATGAAAAGAACTGGTTGGCTTATTACATGGAGCTTATATTCACAGGTGCTTATTTTCTTAGGATAACTTGTAATAACTGTCCCTAAGAAACTTGGCTAATAGAACTGGCATACAAATAACATGTCACGATGATTGCAATGGAGGAGTGATGTACCATAGCACACTGTGTAGGCTCACCGCTGCCTCTCCTTTTTTTGCGATGTTCCATGAAATTGCCACATACATCTTGCACTTTTTCATTGTGTAATCCTATCTGCAAGTTGAGACGGCTAATTTCCGACATCTCTACATGATACTACATTGCATATCCCTTGCGCATATTTAAACCACCAATTAACGATTATGTGCGTACCATAAACTAGCCATGACTCTGTATGCTGGATTAGCAGGCACTCTAAGGGAGCCTAATGTAGTGCACTGAAATTCCTGCATGCCACCTACGATTTTGTGTAATGTACTGCCCCTGTTCCTAAATATATGTCTTTGTAGAGATTCCAGTATGGACCACATACAGATGTATATAGATGCATTTTCGAGTGTAGATTCACTCATTTTTCTCCGTATGTAGGCTATAGTGGAATCTCTAGAAAGACTTATATTTAGGAACGGAGGTACGAGGTAGTATCATGTATGACATCTACATATCTAATTTAGTAGCCAGTAGTAGAAATCATTGTCTGCACATAGGGATTACTTGTCGAAAATCCTAGAAAAGCACGCAAGCAGGCACAGAACAATACAAGAGAGAGAGAGACGTGCTTACAAGATCATAGCAATGCCTCAGTCCAGGATCTTGGTTGGCCAAGCTGTTAGATCCAGAAGAAACATCATCCTTGTAGTTTTTGCCAGCTGCATAACAGGTAACAACGACCGGTTAGTATATTTGAAGTACATCGGGCAGGTGATACTGGACGGGTTTAAAGGTGACAAGTACCTAGGCCGTGACGGGTGCTTGGCATCTCTCCAGACGGTGGGAATCAGGTTAGAAACGTCATGGGTGATGACGCTACGCTGGCTGTCGGGGTCCGGTAAGGAGATCTAGAACTGTCGAGTAGGGTGTTTGTGGAGCGGCTCTGGTAGGGTGGACTACGATGTGGGCAAAGCGGATCTGTGGCCGTGGACGAGGGTGTAGGTGAAGCTACTCCGGTGGTTGGGTTAAGGATGGTGTCGACGACGCGGATCTGCGGCCGTGGGTGGGGCGTTAGAAGCTGCTCCGGTGGTTGGGTTAAGGATGGTGTCGACGATGCGGATCTGCGGCCGTGGACGGGGCGTCAGAAGCTGCTCCGGTGGTTGGGTTAAGGGTGGTGTCGACGATGCGGATCTGCGGCCGTGGACGGGGCGTCAGAAGCTGCTCCGGTAGGTTGGATGAGGGTGCAAGGAAGCGGATCTGAGGCCGTGGACTTGTGAGTTGGCAAAGTGGCCCCGGTAGGGTTGAGAATGGTATAGGCGAAGCTACTCCGGTAGGGTTGACAATGGTGTCGGCGAAGCGGCTCCGGTAGGGTTGAGGAAGGTGTCGGCGAAGCGGCTCCAGTAGGGTTGAGGAAGGTGTCGGCGAAGACGACCAGAGGCCGTCGACGGGGGCGTCGGTGGGGCGGCTCCGGGGGGTGTGGACGAAGCGTCTCCGGTGGGGAGTACGAATGAGCCACTGCAGATGCGCGGCGGTTGACAAGAGTACCGACGAAGCAGATCCGGCGCCGTGGACAAGGCCGACACTGAATGGGTTGTGGTACAGTGGTGGATGAGCAGTCTACTTGTTTCTAGGGGAGGTGGGAGGGGTAGATGCGGCCGGAGAAGCAGATTCGGCGAGGTGGACGCCGCTGGCAGTGAATGGGCTATGGTACGCCGATGGATGAGCAGTCTAGGGTTTCCAGAGGGGAGGGGAGAAAGGGTGATGAAGTACGGACGGCGTGATGTAAGATGCTCTGGTGCTGTGGAGTTAGTCATTTTTGCGGGAGGGGGAGAGGAAATGGGGGTGCCGTGTAGTGGGGAACCGGGAGTTACCAAAGCAGCCTCGACCTATCATGTAGATGAGGGTGGTATTGTAACTGTTGGTCTCCGTGCACCAAGGATAAAAGGAGGATTTTGCATGCTAAAGACTAAGGTGGCGGAAATTTTAGAAGGAGGTGGGAGATTTTGCCGCCTGCGGGATCGTTCGTATCCAGTTTCAACTAATTTTGGACCGTACTAGCAGGAAGGTCATGCTAGAATGTGTACACGGGGCACGCAACAGCAGTTAATAACTGGTGTGAAGTCCACCCCAGAAAAAAGATAATAACTCGGGATGATGCGCCGATAACTTGGACGTTCACACGGGCGCGGCCAATCGTACGGGTGTAGTGGCGCGTTCACAAAAAAGGGATCAAACGCTCAGCCTATGTATTTCTCGTGTAAATAGATAATTTAGTGCCATTGGTTATTTACTTTAAAGATAATGCATTGGCGTGTTAGTGTAGAGACGCACAAAAAGAAATGGATATTGTAGTCAGCTACTTAAAAGTATTACCTCATATGATTACATAGCCTCCATTTCATAAATTGCGTACCCGTTGAATTCATATATGAATACTACATATATTACTTCAAAATAGAAATTTAAATCATCCAAGACTAATGAATTTGAATGCAAGAGTAACAATGGTGCATGTACATGATAGCTACATTGGTTATTTGAAGAAACATCACTGTAACTTTTGCATGCACAACTGAAAAGGTTTATTTAAATATAAAAATGTGATATGTGAGTGTCCAATCTTTATAGCGTTGAATCGATATTGTACCTTTGGCCACGATACGAAGTAGATATTGACTTATGTTCAAGCGATGCACGTCCATGATCGCTAGATAGTGATACGTGAATGAATTGTGCAATCTCTCTCACATGCATACATATCTCATTTCCCTCTGGGCATTGGAATCACACACGCGCACTTCGTGTATTTCTCTCCCTCCGTCAGGGTAAAATTCGTCTTTCTACCCCGTCCTACAATTCTCTCACACAGAAACACACACGCTCTCTATGTCTAACACGCCCACCCCTTTAATTCCGCCCACCCATGGCCACTAATGTCTCAAAGTATAATAATGTCTCTCACACATATGCTATCTACCTATCCCTTAATATAGCTAGATATGTGTCACACAAACTCCTTCTCCCTACTAGCAAGATGCCCATGCGTTGCACGGAACATCAAGATGCATTTGTATGAGAAGTTTATCTTGTGGGAGAAAAGGATGAACGAGGGAATGCCTTATTTGCAAATGTAGAGAGGGGTGTGGGTATCTTTTTGCAAAATTGCCATAGTTTCCTTCCCGTCCGTTGGATATAAATCGGATGGCCTATATTGCAGGATGGCAGGAACACCATCATCACCAACTCTGTTTTTTATAAGAGTAGAGATATGTGAGTGTCACTGCCCCCCCCCACACACCCACACTTCCCAATACCGACGGAGTAGGGTGACACCTCGATCTTGATACTAATCTATCGACTGGCTTCTCTCTCAAACATACACACACACACACTACCCGGCACCGAAGGAGTAGGGTGGCACATCGATCTTGATAATAATCTATATACTCCTCTTTCAAACACACACACACACACACACTCGCTAGTTGTGCCTCTGTGCCTACCGCGCACACTCTCGATACGTCTTTCTCTCCCTCCCCCCAACAATGACAGCAGAACGGTGACAACTCGATTTGATCATAATTTGTCAATTGGTTTCTCTCTCAAACATTGTGTCTTGGTGCCTTGCTCGGTAGCCCCCTCGATATGTAGACTTCTCGCGCGCGCACAGCTGTAGTGACGATGACGCTGAACCCAGTGTGCCTTGTTTTTACCGGCCTCATGTGATAGTTTTCACCCTATTTTCTGTTAATTAACAAGGCAGCCTTTTCTTTGTTACTACTAGTGAATCTGAAATCATTTGGGGAAGACATAAAATATATCACTTCAACCCAATTATCGCAGCAACTATTTTAAAAGAAATTAGCTAGCTGCCCGTGCGTTGCACGGAACATCTAGATGCATTTGTATGAGTAGTTTATCTTGTGAGAGAAAAGGTTGAACGAGGGAAGGCCTTATTTGCGAACGTGGAGAGACGTGTGCGTATATTTTTGCAAAATTGCCATAGTTTCTTTCCTATCCGTTAGATATAAATCCGACGGCCTATATTGCAGGATGGCACGCACACCATCATCACCAACTCTGTTTTCTACTGCCTCCATCCGAAAATACTTGTCATCAAAATGGATAAAAAGATATGTATCTAAAACTAAAATACGTCTAGATACATTTCCTTTTATCCATTTTGATGAGAAGTATTTCCGGACGGAGGGAGTATTTGTCTTTTTAGAGATTTCAACAAGTGACTATGACCGGACCTTACCAACATACTCAAAAAAGTAGTCCATAATTTTGATGTTACCCTCTTTTATTGGCGGTGCAGTGCCATCTAGATACCTCATAAATAAATAAAGTACTACATGATACTAATATATGATACATGGCGCAGGAGTACTAAGTATTATTAATACAGTTTTGCTAGAACTCATCTAGATGAGATATAATTTGGTCTCATTAATCTTTTATAGACATTGGATGTGATGCTATATAAGATGCGTGTGTGCTGACATGGGTTGTATTTGTTCTTGTGCAATGAACTGACCACTTCATGTCATGTTTGATAGTCTCAAGTCATTAAAAGCATACAAGCCCCACATCTCTTCTTGGTTGATTCCTCTATTTATGTCAAAAAATAAGAAACAACGTGAGAGTTAATGCACCACGCCTATGTGTTTACTATTTGGTTTTCGTAAGATGACCTAATACTCACCTAGACGGAGGGAGTATTCGATTTAACAGCGGGCGGCGCAGTTCCCGATACGGCTTTAATGCAGACGAGGGAGGGAGTAGCGGTTCCCGATATGTTGAACGGCCAATGCATCCTCCTTCAATTAATGCATGAGGGAAGTAATGGGAGGAGGTCCGGGAAAAGAGGCTGCACGATGTGAATGCAACGCAGTTTGCCCTCATTGCCCTCATATAAAGGCGCCCCTCCATTCCAATGCATCTACCACATCGTACGCACCTAAGCATTTGCCTAAGCACCTACACTAAGCGCAAAAGAGCTCACTCCAGACCCATGGCGGCGATGCGCGTGAGCAGCCAGCGGCTGCGCCCGATGGTCCACGACACCGGCCTGCGGCATGGCGCCGAGGATCATCTCCAGACGGTGTTGGAGACCGGCTGGTGGATGGCCGCCTTCGACGCCAACTACGACTCTCAGTTGCACCAGATGATCGTTGCCACCAGCAACAAGTTCACCATCCTCAAGAAGCTCGCGGACGACATCGCCATACTCCTCCAGCCCGCGCACCCGGGCTGCTCATTGCCTACCACCCTAATCGTCCTCCATGGCCGGAACCTCTTTCAAGCACTGGTGGCCCTGCGACTGCCCGCCGACGCCATGAAGAATGTCCACCTGGAGGTCGCGCTCGCCGCGAGGTGCCTCACCCTGCAAGAATTCGTCGGCCTACACATCCACATGTACGAGGAAATCGTGTACATAGGTATCTACAAGGCCAGTGAGGATGCTACAACGTTGGCCTTCCTCAACCGGCTGGAAGCCTTGGATGCCTTTGCTGAGAAGCACCTCGACCTCGCCATAAAAGCCGCCGCTCCTTTGCCGCCGGTCGGTGGCCCGGCGCACTAAGTTTAGGAGGAGGAGGTCGTACGTTCGTGGATCCACCTTTCTTCTTGCCTTCTGTAACCACCACTGCGATCGCATCATCGTGGCCTTAATTCTTATTGTGCTGTTGCATTCTCGTTCCAGTCAATACCGACATGTGTGATCCCTTTGCTTAATTATATGCATCACTGTAACTAGTACTCCATCCGTCAAGTTAGAAGTTGTGCTTACATTTTCCATCAACTTCGTGCAACGCGCGGGCATCTTGCTAGAAACACTAGAATATGTCAATATAATCCGTATGTGATAGTCCATTTGAAATCTCAAAAAAGACAAATATTTAGGTACGAAGGGAGTAATATATTAGGAGTATATCAAAACAATAGTGATTTCTTTCAAGTTTGTGAACAAATACTACTATTCTACTACTTTGGATCCATCGCAACGCACGAGCACATTGCTGGTAAAAGGAAAAGGCCTGTCGCGTTCGCGTCGCACCCCCACACGCCCGGGAATCGGGAGTACAGCACGGCCCGTCTGACACGACACATAGATTAGGGAAGGCGTGTTGCCTAGCATTTTCACTTTCATGTGGGACCGCCCTTGAGCAAACCGACACCCCGCTCGCCGCCGGGTTGGAAAACAGAAACGAGGGGAAGATCTAGCTGTAGCACGGAAGCCAAGAAATTTGGTGTCAGACGGGGCTCGTTGATAGAGTAGGAGCATTCCGTACTAGTACTACTCCTACTAGTACCAAGTTTGTACTCCTAATACTATATTACTAGTACTACCACTATACAACTAGTAGGTACATGCACGGCACAACATCGTAGGAACAAAAAACGGGAAGATCTTATTTGGGTGATTTATCTTTTTTTCAATCAACGTAGTATGAATAATATGATGTGGGGGGCACCCATGAAGCTTATGTGGCTTGGTTGCATGGCTACGGAAGGTTAGAGAAAAATAAATAGATAATGTGTTTAGAGTGCACTCCACTAAATAGATATATATACTTTGGATCCATTGCAACGGCCGGCACATCTATATCTATACCCCCTATATAGTGTGTGAAAAACTGTGAAAGTTGGTCGTTGGATGAAGCCAATCCGACTGTACAAAGATGGCAAATCCGAGCACTACTGGCCGTTGGATATCATCCACCACATTCTGCCACATGTATAATCTAGAAGACTCCATGGTTGAACTTAATTCATGACTAACTTTGCCACAACTAAGCTTAGGCAATGTTATTAGTTCTTCAAAACGAGAGAAACAAGTTGGCAAGCCTAAGGGAATCTTGCCACATTTTTTGTGTGTATGTCATCTGGGGCCTTAGTGTGGCTTGCCTAAGGTGTGGCTTGAACCAAACACTCACCTAAGTTAATCAAACTTGCCTAACCTTACATTCCACCAGATTTTGCCTCATGTTAGAATCTAGAAAGCTCCACATGTAGAAGCATAATGCACACACCACCAGAATCTCTTGCGTGCAATGCACGTGTACCTTACTAGTACTAGTTGGTAGTAGTAAGAAACAAATTCCAGTTTTGGCACGAGCTCGTACTGTGGAAGCACCACAAGGCCTCCCGCGGGAGTTACATTTCCCTCTCGAGGCCCACGGGACCGAACTTTAGTGGCTTAGTGCCTGGCCTATGAGTCAATGACATGCGGACCTTAAATGCGACTGGCCCACATGTCATTCTCATGGTGGCGGTGTGGTTCGCGACTCACTCGTTCGAGATGAACCGGCCGGTGGTGGCGTGGCCGTGGCGAGGGTGCCACAGCTGGGCGTCGGGGTTACGAGGCGTAGATGGCCACACCGGCGGGTACTACCTGTAGTACTCCCTCCGGTCCTTTTTACTCTGCATATTATGTTTGTCCGAAGTCAATCTCATCCAACTTTGACCAAGTTTATATAAAAAATTAAAGACATTCACATAACAACACCAATATCATTAGATTCATCTTGGAATATATTTTCATATTATATTTATTAGATATTATAGATGCTCATAATTTCTAATAAATTTGGTCAAACTTAGCAAAGTTTGACTTTCGACAAATCCAATGTGCAGACTAAAAAGGACCGAAGGGAGTACATAAGTACTCCAGCTGAGGATTGATGCCCGGGATGAAATGTGTCACAGCCGCTGGATGAAAATTCGATGGTGCGGGAGTATGGATCAGAGCACAACAGCGGAGCAGGAAAACCGCGTCCAATCGGGTGTGTCTGTGGTAGAAAGTTGATGGTCGCCGCAGTTCAGCTGGCCCGCATATCATGCACACAAAGGCAGAGGAGCAGTGGGGCCGAGAGGGATGAGGGGCACGTCGGGGGGATGAGGATCCCCTGACGCGAACAATCCTACCATTCTATCACTGACATGTGGGACCCATAAGCGTGGGCCCCACCTATCAGCGAAGGAAAGGCAGGGCAAGGCAGTGATAACCACATCAGAGGATCCATGTCCACATCGGGGGACGTCTTGCCGTGGGTTGGAGCGGCATCGTGGGAATCGCGTGTAGGTGTGGCAGTGGTAGAAACAAGAAACGTGATGGTCGATGTGGTTCAACTTCCATGGACAAGCTGTCATGTCTGATGACACATGTATATCAAAACTAAAGTGTTTATATTTCAATCACGCGAACAAGTATTATTCTACTACTTTGGATCCATTGCAACGCACGGGCCAGCACATTGGTAGTAGTAGTGTCCATCTCTATCTCTAGAGGCCTTCCCTCATTCATCATTTTCTCTCACAAGATAAACTACTCATACAAATGCATCTTGATGTTCCATGGAACGCACGAGGATGTTTCCTTGGGGGTCTCTCCAGCGCGGCGTGGCTGTAGTTGCAAGTTGACGCCCCTTGAGATGCCGACGTTGAGGGGCACTCGGATTTCCTCCGATGAGCAGGTAAGATGAGTTTGATCACGTAGTAAATGCATTCTAAAGACTACTTCCGTGTCCATTTCCTAATTCTCCCCCTGCCCACTGTTTCACAGGTTAGGCTCGGTGCGAGTGGAGGTTGCCTTGCATATGTACGGGGTTTGGATGCAAATGAAGACAAAGGGGAGGTGAAGAAGCCGAGAAGAATAGGTTCCCAATGGAGAAGTAAATGGGAGAAGTGGTGTGCAGGCAGTTGATTAGACGGCTAGGTAGACTAAACGAAGGCTATGCGGGTAGACTGATGAGTCGTACCTGTTCGTGTACGTGCCCATCCTTCCTGATAGGTGGGACCTATGCCAAATTATAAAAAAAATGTCTCGTAGTTTTTTTTGAGCGCGTGAGTGGGAGACACAACATTCTCTGGTTAAGGAATACTCCCTCCGTTTAGGTGAGTATAAGTCACCTTATGAAATCAGGTTTTCCCAAAACCTTTAGGCGTGGAGCATTAACTTCCTGCTCGATCCCCTCCCAGCCTCGTTAGCCAGCGTTCTCTTCCTCTGCTGCCGCGTTCTACCTTTCCATTTTTCCTCTTCTCAAGTGTGGAACGATCTGCATGCCGTCCTTGATGCACCAAAATGACCACTGCATGCATCACGGCAGGGTGTTGATAGGGCATGCACGAGAATTTGGTTCTGCTCGCAATATGGATGATACCTGAATGATGAAGTGAACAGGCATACTAGCACGAGAGACCTATTTCCGCTATACAATACTGGAGTACTCATGTTCCTACTAGTAGTAGTAGTAGTACAACTGTGGTACACTTGATTATCAAAATACTATTAATCTGGTCCTCACAGTGAAGTGACAACACCCTGCGCCTGACACTAGTCCAGGCGGCGTGTTCAGGTTACCAAAGTCATCCTCACCCTGTGCACTGTGCAGTCTGTCACCGCTACTATATAGCACATTAGCGCCTCGCCTCGTCTCCCTCTCCGCTCCCATAGCACCACTCCATCTCCATCACCTTCTTCGTCTCCATCTCACTGTGCCCCCGTGTACCGTCGCCTCACTCGCCTCCCCCAGTACCACTATTCCCTCGCTAGCCGCTCCAGCACCGACATCCTTCTCCCCCGTAAATCAAGCCCCCTTCCAAACTCCACCATGGCCGAACGCTAACCACGCAGCATCCATATGAGCCGCGATTGGAGCAATCTCCCCAGTGACATCCTCGACCTCTGTTGTTCGTGTATGGATATGTTGAGCGCCCTGCGGCTGGCTGCATGCTCGAGGGACATGCACACGTCCATTGTCGAAGCGAGGCCTAAGCTTTTCAAGACACCCTGCTTGCTGCTATCTGGTCTTGCGAGATTGGCTCACCATGATACAGAGGCGTGCATGATGCCCCTCGACTTCAATCTGATCTCCAATAGCCAAAACTTCTTTGCAGGCCATACATCATTTCCCTCGACATCGATCTGATCACCATCGCCCGAAACTTCTTGGAAGGTATGTACTGGGTCGGCATGAACTCCCACAGGATGGCTGCCTTCAGAGAAGACGGTAAAAAGTTGGTGCTCGTGAACATCCAGACCTCCCATGAGATTATCCTTCCTCCGTTGGATTATATAGAGTATTGCCATCGCGGTTCAAGTCATCTAGATTACTATGTCAGTTGGACGAACCTTGTTTTGCAGAAGATTGTAATCTGCCAAGTGCCCACACGACAGGCGAATTACGCAGACTTCAAGCTAATTGCCTTGTTCGACCGCAGACTCGCCTATCTTTACGCCGGTGCCTTCTTTAGCTGGAGACAACTCGGCTCGCAGTGGATCATCGTCAAAGCTGATACACACTTCTGTGATGCTATTGAACACAATGGCATCATCTACGCGATCGACAAAGCAGATGGCACCGCGTATTGCTGGGACGGCGCGTGTAAGTTGTTTCTGTCTCATGTTAATGATGACGCCATGACACTGTTTGAAATTTTTGTGATGATTGGCATATCCCTATTTGAGCAGAATTTGAGTAGAACTATGGCAATGTATTAGAGACGCCGTAAATCAGCTATATTTGGAATGAGTTAATTCATGTGATTGTGACCATGTCATTACAGCCAATGTACCCTGAATAATCGAATGGTTAGGAATATATGGATATTATCCTTATTTTACAGTAGTCTATATACTACTACTAAATATGAGTGTGTATCAATGGCCATGTTAGTTTCCTCATTTTCATGATGTAGAAACATGCACCACACTGTTGGTTTCATCTAACCATACATTAGGGAAGTAAACGTGCATATGGAGAACTCTATATTTGGAAGTAGTGAAATCCTGCAATGCTTACCATGTGTACATACCTATATTCGCCCTTCAGCAATCAATGGCTAGAATAATATCCTCACAAAAATTTTGCCCACAGAACAAGAGTATATAACAATGCATGGTATGCTAGTTACCTTGAAGAATTTATTTGTGAGGACAGAACATGATTACATAACATGCATGACATGGTAGTTTCCTGTGAAGAATCGATTGCGAGATAACATGAGTATAACCATGCATGGCACTTCTATATTTTCGAACCCAGTATACATTTCCCTGTATTTTCCTTCCAGTTCCATCAGGGACATATCAATGTTGTTTCTTGCATTATCCTACTCATACTCTGAACAATGCCGATCTTACATTAACAATGCCTGTCCTTTTTGATATGATGCAGTGTCCCTACAGTTACTGCCCTTTGTAATCACACCACCTTTGCCAAAAATAGGGAAGCACAACTGGTTCCTCACTCGATCAGACGACGGCAAAAGACAGATGATCATTTGGACACATGAGCCGGAAAAGTTATATTGCAAAAACCCCACTGTATACAAGCACCATGTAATACGTGAGTATCCGGACAGTGGTTGTTACGTCTATGAGCAGGATACCAGCTTGTTGGGGCCTTTAGGATTTTTTAGTTGGAGGCGGGTAAACAGCCTTGGTTTACACTCTCTGTTTCTCGGACTCAATTATCCGATCAATCAGAAGATCACCGTTGGCAAGGACCTTGATGGCGGAGAGGCTCTGTTTGCTATGGAAAACTGTGTCTACACGGTGAGCCCTAGGAGTTCCGGAGCAAACTCCCCTGATTGTCAATGATACAACCTACAGCGAAAAGAAGGTGAGAATGACAAAGGCATCCGGATTAACTTTGATCCTTGGATGTCTCAATTACGACAGGCAGTGATGTGGTTCAAGCCTTCAGGTTGATAGGTAATTGGGTTGTTGCATCGAAAGGGTGGAGTACTGGTGTCTGCGGATCACTGGTCGCTGAAGCGGGGCTGCAAATTATGATGGTGTTGGATAATCTCTTCGAATGACTTTGTTGTCTTTGCTGCTGGTTCTGTATGGGTAGTTCTTTCTTTTGTTATGCATATTCCTTGTCATTTGGTCATCCTCGTCTATGTCACTCTTACTATGTAATAGTTTTTTCTGTTTAGAATGTCATTCTCGTCTGGATCACGAGAGTCTGAGCGCTGCAGATGGATGCATTTTGGTGGTGTAGCAAGACTTCTTATGAACTACCATGTCCTGTTGTTTATGTTAGTAGTAGTCACTAGTCAGTGTTCGAATGTTGTATATATCCTTGTTTCAAACTGTTTATTGTCTCGAACTACTGGTGGGCTAAATGAGGGCATCACCATTCTCCAATGTTCAGAGTATATCTCCTTTTTTCAAGTTATATAATTTGAGCTCAGTGTCTTTTCGATGATGTACACTTGTTTGGGCCAGTGAGGTGTCGTTGAATATGGGCCGAGTAGTAACGCAATGCCAAACAGGTCAATTATGACTCTCAGGCCGGGCTCTCAAAAGATCCTTAAAAAGGCCGGGCTCTCCAAAAAAGAAAGAATAAGGACTCTTAGGCCGACATGTGGGCGCCACCGGTGTTTTCGTGCGCTTGCGCGCCAAGAGCATATTGGCGCGTGCTCGAAATTCATGCTACCTTTTCATCCCCAGTCTCCCGCCCCTCCCCCACCTCTGGAATCTCGATTCCTACTCCAGTTCCCCCAAATCCCCCTCCTGTACTCCCTGTACTCAAGCGCACTATCATGTCGCCGGTCAACGCGGATTTCCGAGCTGGAGATCCTGAGGTCCGTCCAGCCTTCGGTCGCTGCGTGCTGTCACTCAACAGTGGCATGGCGGCGCTTGACGACCAGTTTGCCGGCAAGGTGCTGATGGTAACCATCAACGGCGACCGGCCTCCCGTCTCGCCGGACGACCTTGTCAAAGCTCTTGGAATTGCGCACGACATCCAAATAAGTGACTTGCTCGTCGAAGTCTGTCCGCCACCGGCTGATTTCTTCGTCAGGTTCTGGAGAACTTTCGACTGCACTCGTGTGTTCGAATCTTCCCGGCGTTTGTTCTGCGATGGCGCGCTGGTGAGCTTTGATCGGTGGCACCCAGGATGGGGCTCGATGCCCTCTGAGCTTGAGTTTTTAACAAAGCTTACCTTCCACGGCATGCCTCGACGTGCTTGGAACAGCGAGTCCACGAACGAGCTTATCAACGACCATGGAGGTGAGCTCATAAGTATGTTTGTTCCTCCAGACAGCTGGGCTCTGACGGTTATGGCATGGATGAAGAAGCCGTGCACCATACTGTAGGTGATTGGTGTTGAGATACCGGTGCAGGAATTGGGGTTGTACTATTCGTCACCACCAAGGCCGCCGTGGACCATGTTAGGGATGTACCTGTATCTAGTGTTCGTGCATGTCGAAGAAGTGGTCAATCCATCAATCGAAGTCCTGCTGCCGCCACTGGTGCCAGGGTCCGTCGACGACGTCCATTACAGGAGTCAACGTCAGACTTTCCCCGTGTTGCTCGGAACGATGGATGGCACAGGGCCTACTCCATCGTGCGGCGGAGGTCACTGCTTCTTTGGGAGAAGAGGCAGGGCTGGCTGCCTGGATGTGCTCTAATTTGAGGTAACAACTAAATCTTGTCAGATATTAGTTAAATCTGAGCTATGGGTGTGAAGCACTGATATGCCGGTACATTTGATTGTGACCTCTTCTAATTTTTTACCTGAACTTTTTTTAGAAAGGGTTGTACGTCAACTTAATGTGCTAGCAGAACTTATTGTGTTGTCTGTCTGTTTTCTTTGCACAACATTGAAGATATTTCCCCATCATTGATAAAGACGATGAACCGTTATGTACGACTTCGTTGGTTTCAACATAGCCCTTCTCGTACCGATCCACTGCTTCCATCCTGATTGTGCCGCCTGCGTGAAATTTTTGTATGCAAGTTCAGTGTGCTATGATGGTCTATATGATTGTGTCAACTATATAAGTTTTTACTGAGCATCAGCAATGCATATGGCAGAAAGATGTATTTACGAGCATCGACCGATGGGTCTCTCTCTATCTCTCTCTCTCTCTCTCACACACACACACGCACACACACGTGCACACGTACAAGTGGGACCCGTTGAATTATTTATTTGCTCGTGACAGCTTTTAATTAGGTTCCACTGTAATCTAACTTTTTTCTTAAGTTATTAATTGAGCCCAGTGACTTCAAAAATTTGTACAGAAGTGTTGTTTGGGCCTTTCTGGCATCGCTGAATGTGGGCTGAGTAACCATGTTAGGTTGTACTGTACTACACAGGCCTTTTTTTCAACATCAGCAATGCAACTGGGCCGACAGTTGTACACAATATCCGGGTCAACTTGTTATTCTCCGCCCCGCTGGGCTGCGAACTTTTCTAGGAGGTATGCATTAGGCTTAACAAGAAAATGGACTTTAAGAAATAATAAATGGAATGTAATTATAATAACTGGACAGTTACTATGCACCAAACACGTAATTAGTTTGAAAAATATATTATTTTTGGAATTTGAAAATTTTAATTTCATTACTTGTTGCACGTGCAATATTTTGTTGGATTTTAACGTAATACAACTTTATTTTGAAATTATATTTAACCTGACTACAAATTTCGGATAAAAATATTTCGGATCCCATCAAAATGTGGGAATTTTTTTGAATTCTGTTTTGAGCAGTTGTTTGAAATTATTAATCGTTGTCCTAGCTAGAAGTTGGGCTGTACTTTTAACAAACTGTAAATGGGCTGTAGCAAATTCTATTAGAATTAAAAAATGGGTTGTACATTCTTACAAATCGCAAATGGGCTATATGTTCTCTGCCAAATCCGAGCTGTGGGCCTACTAAGTTGACGCGTACCAAGGGCTTTGTCAACTTAGTCAATATAAACGATTCTAGCTTCAGTGATCGTACGATGTCCATCCAACGGCCGTAGTGCTTATTCAACCTCTGGTCTTCTTGCTCCAGCCGCCCAAAGCAGCGCCGGTCGTGTCGCGTGCTCCTGCCTCCCGTGGCCGGCTGTGATGCCGTGGAGGCCTCACCGCCCCGTACTACTCCCACCGCTGGCCAGGCCATCCCTCTACTCACCCACCCCCCTATTATTCTATGGCGTCGTCAGCCTCACACCGCAGCCGAACCAGTGAACCCTCGTACTCCTCTCCGCGTGGGCTTCCACTGCTGCGTTTTCCCCGGCTCCGCATCGTCCCCTTCCTAGGCCTCGCCGTGGTCCAGACCACCGCCCTAGTGCTCTCGGCGCGGCGTGATCAATGTGGTCAACGACCGACTTCCATCGGAAGAGTACTGTACGTGGAGAGGCTGACAGCTGGGTCCAGGCGGCCGCAAGGAAGTGCCTCCTTATTACACGCAAAATAATTATTCCTCCACCTGACAGGAGGGACCCACCGGATGGGCCACCTTATTTCGCGAAAAAACATTTCCCCCCTGATTGCTAGGACCCACCGGACGGGCCAGCGTATTTCGCGAAAAAAACCTTCCCCTCGCTGTCAGCTCGGACCCACCGGAAGTGCCTCCATATTACGCACAAAAAATGAATACTCTCCCTGCTAGCTGGGATCCACCATGGTGGGAGGCTGACTTGTGGGCCTACTAAGTTGACTGGGACAGAGGCCTTTGTCAACTTTAGTCAATATGAATGATTCTAGCTCCAGTGACCGTACGATGTCCATCCAACGGCCGTAGTGCTTCTTCAACCTCTGGTCTTCTTGATCCAGCCGCCCAAAGCAGCGCCGGTCGTGCCGCATGCTCCTGCCTCCTATGGCCGACTGTGCTGCCGCGGAGGCCTCACCGCCCCCTACTATTCCCATCGTTGGCCAGGCCCTGCGGCGATGGCAGCCTCACACCGCAGCCGAACCAGTGAACCCTCGTACTCCTCTCTGCGCGGGCTTCCACTGCCGCGTCTTCCCCGACTCCCCGTCGTCCCCTTCCTAGACCTCGCTGTCGTCCACCGCCCTGGTGCTCTCGGCGCGGCGTGGTCAAGGAACGACTTCCATCGGACGTGGACTGTACGTGGAGAGGCTGACAACTGGGTCCACGGCCGCAGCAAGGAAGTGCCTCCTTATTACATGGAAAATAATGATTTCTCCACCTGACAGCTGGGAGCCACCGGACGGGCCACTGTATTTCATGAAAAAAAACGTTTACCCCTGACTGCTGGGACCTACCAGCTACATGTTCGCATGCAAGGAAGTGCGTTCGGGCAAAAAAATATGATTCTCCCCCCTAACTGCTGGGACCCACCAACTACATCTTCGCAGGCAAGGAAGTGCCTGACAGTCGGGACCCACCTGGTCGAAGCGTACGTAGCGTTGTCATTCTGGTCGCGAAGTTGTACGTACATATATACTGGTGGATGTAGAGGCGCGCACGTGTCGTAGTAGAGGCGCGTACGTGTCGTAGTAGAGGCGCGCACGTAGCATGTACACGTACGTACAGCGGCCAAGGTGCAAGAAAGAAAATACGACCACGTATGTGTACATACGTGTTGGGTCTCGAACGCCTACTCGCGCATACGTACGGCCAGGGCTCGTGTACATGGCTGGGTCGGAACAGAGAAACCGCGTCGTCATCGTGTTCATGGGGAGGCAACAGAATGCGTCGTGTTCATGGGGAGGCAACAGAATGCGTCATGTTCATCGGGAGGCAACAGAACGCGTGGGAGCGAACCGGCTGGGTCGGAACGGAATGCGTGGTCGTGTTCATCGGGAGGGCTTGGATGGAACAGGCGATGGAAACGAGGCCTGGCTACCGCACAACGGAGGAAACGGACCTCCTACGTTTGGAACGAGGTCCTGTTGATCGGGAGGGGTCTGGCGTAGCGCAAAACGGAGGAAACGGACCTCCTACGGTCGAAACGGGGGTCCTGTTGATCGGGAGGGGTGTGGCGTACCGCAAAACGGACGAAACGGACTTGTGTTGGAGCGCTATGGTCGAAACGGGGGTCCTGTTCATCGGGAGGGGTGTGGCGTACCGCAAAACAGAGTCCATGGGATACTGTACATCTCCACCGTCGACCTCCTCCAGCCTCCACGGGCTACCGTCGACCTCCTCCGGCCTCCACGGGCTACCGTCGACCTCCTCCAGCCTCCACGGGCTCCTGTTCATCCAGCCTCCACCGCAAACTACTCCACTGGCTACTGTTCAACCACCCCTCCACGGGCACCCCTCCACCGTCTACTGTTCATCCAGCCCTCCACACCACGGGGTCCTGTTCAACCACCCCTCCACGGGCACCCCTCCACCGTCTACTGTTCATCCAGCCCTCCACCACACCACGGGGTCCTGTTCATCCAGAGGAAACGCCACCGCTCACTGTTCATCCACCACCCCCCCTGCAACGCTCACTGTTCATCCAATCGATCGGCTTCAGTTAGCAAAAGTAGCGAAGGAATCGCTCGATCGGGTTCAGTTAACAGCCATCGATCGATCGCTCGGTTTAGTAACGCGTAGCCTGCAGTGCAATCGCTCGGGTTCAGTTAGAGCCCAATGCCTCGCTCGGGTTCAGTTAGAGCCAACGCCTCGTACACACGCACGTACGTGTACGAGAGAAATGCGCATCGCTCGGCCCCCGACCTCCCACCGTAACCGTGAACTCCCCGAAATTTCCCCCCCCCCTCGCTTCTACCACGGTTTTTTCTGTCATGGACGGCCCAAAGAATGTCATGCAGCTGCGTCTCCGGCCCGCCCAGGACGAAAAGCCCATTTTCTGTCATGATTTTTTGTTATAGAAGTAGGAGCCCACCACATCTATGATGATACCGGGTTTTGTCACAATTATCGTCATAGAAGTGTCAGATGTATGACAGAAAAAAATTTCGTTCGGCCCAAAATGTCTTTTTTTGTAGTGCTTGTCCGTTTTTTGATGTCATTGCTACGCTAGATCATTGCACATCCCGGTACACCGCCGGAGGCATTCATATAGAGTCATATCTTTGTTCTAGTATCGAGCTGTAATATCAAGTTGTAAGTAAATAAAAGTGTGATGATCATCATTATTAGAGCATTGCCCCAGTGAGGAAAGTATGATGGAGACTATGATTCCCCCACAAGTCGGGATGAGACTCCGGATGAAAATAAAATAAAAAAGAGAGAGAAAGGCCAAAAAAAGAAAGAGAAGGCCCAAATAAAAAATAAAAAAATGAGAGAAAAAGAGAGAAGGGGCAATGTTACTATCCTTTTACCACACTTGTGCTTCAGAGTAGCACCATGTTCTTCATATAGAGAGACTCTTGAGTTATCACTTCCCTATACTAGTGGGAATTTTCATTATAGAACTTGGCTTGTATATTTCGATGATGGGATTCCTCAAACGCCCGAGGTCTTAATGAGCAAGCAAGTTGGATGCACACCCACTTAGTTTTCAGTCTGAGCTATCATACACTTATAGCTCTTGGTGCAATCATTGCATGTCAATCCCTACTCACTCACATTTATATCTATTGATGGGCATCTCCATAGCCCGTTGATACGCCTAGTTGGTGTGAGACTATCTTCTCCTTTTTGTCTTCTCCGCAACCACCATTCTATTCCACCTATAGTGCTATATCCATGGCTCACGCTCATGTATTGCGTGAAAGTTGAAAAGGTTTGAGAACATCAAAAGTATGAAACAATTGCATGGCTTGTCATTGGGGTTGTGCATGATTTGAATATTTTGTGTGGTGAAGATGGAGCATAGCCAGACTATATGATTTTGTAGGGATAACTTTCTTTGGCCATGTTATTTTGAAAAGACATGATTGCTTTATTAGTGGGCTTGAAGTATTATTGTTTTTGTGTCAAATGATAGACTGTTGCTTTGAATCACTTGTATCTTAATATTCATGCCATGATTAGATATGTGATCAAGATTATGCTAGGTAGCATTCCACATAAAAAATTATCGTTTTTATCATTTACCTACTCGAGGACGAGCAGGAATTAAGCTTGGGGATGCTGATATATCTCCGTCGTATCTATAATTTTTTATTGTTCCATGCCAATATTCTACAACTTTTATATACTTTTGGCAACTTTTTATACTATTTTTGGGACTAACATATTGATCCAGTGCCTAGTGCCAGTTCCTGTTTGTTGCATGTTTTTTGTTTCGCAGAATATCCATATCAAACGGAGTCCAAACGGGATAAAAACTGATGAGATTTTTTTGCAATATATATGATTTTTGGGAAGGAAAATCCACGCGAGACGATGCCCGAGGGGGCCACGAGGCAGGGGGCGCCCCTGACCCTCGTGGCCACCCCGTAAGGCGGTTGATGCCCTTCTTTCACCGAAAGAAAGCTAATATCTGGATAGAGATCGTGTAAAAATTTCAGCCCAATCGGAGTTACGGATCTCCGAGAATATAAGAAACGGTGAAAGGGAAGAATCTCAGAACGCGGAAACAGAGAGACAGAGAGACAGATCCAATCTCGGAGGGGCTCTCACCCCTCCCGTGCCATGGAGGCCATGGACCAGAGGGCAAACCCTTCTCCCATCTAGGGAGGAGGCCAAGGAAGAAGGAGGAGGGGGGCTCTCTCCCCCTCGCTTCCGGTGGCGCCAGAGTGCCACCGGGGGCCATCATCATCACCGCAATCTTCACCAAATTCTTCACCACCATCATCACCAACTCTCCCCCCTCTATGCAGCGGTGTAACCTCTCTCTTACCTGCTGTAATCTCTACTTAAACATGGTGCTCAACGCTATATATTATTTCCCAATGATGTATGGCTGTCCTATGATGTTTGAGTAGATCTGTTTTGTCCTATGGGCTATTTGATGATCAAGATTGGTTTGAGTTGCATGTTTTATTATTGGTGCTGTCCTATGGTGCTCTCCATGTCGCGCAAGCGTGAGGGATCCCCACTGTAGGGTGTTGCAATATGTTCATGATTTGCTTATAGTGGGTTGCGTGAGTGACTGAAACACAAACCCGAGTAAGGGGGGTTGTTGTGTATGGGATAAAGAGGACTTGATGCTTTAATGCTATGGTTGGGTTTTACCTTAATGATCTTTAGTAGTTGTGGATGCTTGCTGGAGTTCCAATCATAAGTGCATATGATCCAAGTAGAGAAGGTGTGTTAGCTTATGCCTCTCCCTCATATAAAATTGCAGTAATGATTACCGGTCTAGTTATCGATTGCCTAGGGACAAATAACTTTCTCATAACAACAAGCTCTCTACTAAACCTAACTTAGTTGTGTCTTTATCTAAACAGCCCCTACTTTTTATTTACATGCTCTTTATTATCATGCAAACCTATCCAACAACACCTGCAAAGTACTTCTAGTTTCATACTTGTTCTAGGTAAAGCGAACATCAAGCGTGCGTAGAGTTGTATCGGTGGTCGATAGAACTTGAGGGAATATTTGTTCTGCCTTTATCTCCTCGTTGGGTTCAACACTCTTACTTATCGAAAACGCTTGCGATCCCCTATACTTGTGGGTTATCAAGACCTTTTTCTGGCGCCGTTGCCAGGGAGCAATAGTGTGGGGTGAATATTCTCGTGTGTGCTTGTTTGCTTTATCACTAAGTAATTTTTATTTGTTGTTCTTAGTTGTTCTTTATCTTTAGTTATGGATATGGAACACGAAATACCAAAAAAATTAGGTGTACTTTCTGCTCATGGAGATGGGGAACCTCCTAAAACCCTCGATGCTGGTTATGTGAAAGATATTATGTACTACTTTAATAATCCTGAGAAAACCCCATTCAATTATGTAATGGGAGTAACGTTGGATCAACGTGAATACTTTAGGGATTACCAGTTGACACAAAAGGGAAACTATTATGGGATCAAATTCATATATTGAAGTGGTATGCTAGGCAACTATGCTTGAGATATGATTATACTTGTTGCTCTAGGATGAAGGCTCCACACCTTCCCTTTTGATGTGAATTTAATGATAATAAAACCTTAGCTTCTGATGCTAATGGTATATATGATTACTATGATGTGGAACAAATAGAAGAATTTGTTGCTTTTATGGGTGCTTATGAAATTGAATCTGTGTTTAAAGAGTTTGAAGACTTTGATGATTCGGTTTATAGACCGGAAAATTTAGCTATCCTTAAATATTGGTATGAGAATTATGAATACAACTACGATATTAACACACTTATTGAGAAAATCTCCGCTGTCCAAGAAGAGACTAATATTTTGCAGGAGTCTATGGAAGAAGAAATTGATGAAACTGTGAACTCATTGGGTGAAAAAGATGAGGAGGAGAGCGAAGAACAAAAGGAGGAAGAGCGGATTGATCACCCGTGCCCACCTTCTAATGAGAGTAACTCTGCAACTCATACATTGTTTAATTTCCCTTCGTTCTTACCGAAGGATGATTGCTATGATGACTATTATGATCTCGTTGATTCTCTTGAAATATCCCTTTTTGATGATGCTTGCTATGCTTGTGGCCAAGATGCCAATATGAGTTATGTAAAAAACCATACACAAAAATGGTGGTTATGAAATAGTAATGCATCATACAAGTGCTATGTAAATACAATACACACAAAAAATAACGAATAGTAATGTATAACACAAGTGCTATGTAAACATATTATATTAAGAAGATAGGAGAAAGCAATACAACCTAGATAAATGACCAACAAATCAAAAGAAACAAATAAAATACGCACAAGAGGAAAAAGAAAGGAGGAGAGTGCCATCAGAAAACAATACAACCTAGATGATGTTTGTTATTTGTACCAACATATATTTTTGTGCTACGATCAAAAGTAGAAAACATTATTTACCTGTGGTTTACTCTGTTGGAGAAGTTGTCCTTTGGTTGAAGATTGGTCTGACTGGCAGTAGTCAACATATGGTGAAGGTTTTATGGAGAAGCGCTAAATTTGAATACTTCACTTTCCACATCCCAACTGCTAAAAGGGGACACTTGTTCTTCGTCCAAGGTGAAGGTAGTCTTCACAAAGTAGTCACCCCTTGTGTAAACAATGGATGGATCATCATTTAATGTTAGCTCCTTCATTTTACTTTCTAACAAAATGCCTAATGAATCACCATTGACATAGTTTAGCCCTACTGATGACCCTTCAACATTTTTATCCCAATAATGGTTCTCTGTTATGTCATCGAAAGAAAAATAGATTCTTGTATCTGAAATGTCCGCTAATGGTTTAACCAAGGATGAGGTGTTGGTGCACGACACAACATCTATATTGTCTTTACCATGATTATTCCACTTTATGTTCACATCCATAACAACATTAGGCCGAACCTGCTTTTGGAGTGTGTCTGTTGCTTTTTCGCTCATGAATGGGACCTTTTCATATGTGGAGTTCCTCTTTGAAAAAAACCTTATGTTCTGTGGGAAGTCTTTGTTCTTTGATGTTGATTCTTTCCAATTACCACTTATTCTTTCCACAGTGACTTTTCTTCCATTCCCCATCGTCCCAAAAGAGGAATCTCCTGCAATCCCCTTTATAGATTGTTGGGTTGAGATTGTTTTGTTTGGTACTAACTTTCCCTTGCCCACCAAAGAATTTTGTTTCTGGTTGTTCTTGTGAAGAATAGAGGTAATAGTACCATATGATGATGACTTTGTTTGTTGTTTGTTCGTCTTGTGTTTGGACCGAATCATCAAATGTTGGTTTGTTCTAGACACATTATATTGTTGAGATCTATAATGTTTATGCTGTCCTGAATTCCTTCCAGAAGCACCCATACCTTCCCTCTTATGCATGATGAAGTCTACATGGGGCACCACAGAAGCAAACTTCCTTTTATTACTCCTGGAATAACTTGAGTTCTTAATCTCACAGGAATCAGTTGAAGGTATCACAATGTCCTCATTGCAGTTCCAATGTTGGCTCATTTGCTGCCCTCTAAATAATCTCCCTTCTGTTAGCTTGACCTTGATTATGGATGGTTGTGGTTGTTGAGGTAACATCCTTCGAGAAGTTGCAACACTCCTCCTTGACTTAGAAGCCTTGAAAGGGATCCCTGAAGAAATGGTTTTCTCCATAGGATTCACTTGTGGCTTGGGCTCTAGAATCTTGGGAGCCACCTCCATGATTTGAGTTATGTTTCCCATTAAACTGGATCCTCGATAATTAATCGGAGACAAGAACTGGTGATGGGGCATTGAAAGGGTCTTGATGGAACTTGATGGCAATGATTCTATCTGCAATCTTTCAATAGGGCTTCTTGGCATGCTTTTAGCTCTTGAATCAAATGGCTTGAGCATGTTGTCCTTGGAGTACTCTAGGATCCTATTAATGTCGTAGCTATCATGGGATGGGGTGTAAATAGATTTTGTGACACCTGGACGTGGGATGGCATCCAAACCCATAAGCCTAGCCACTACTCCTCGCGTTGTCATCACACCCCCATCCTCATTGGTCCAGGATGCACAACTATAATTGTTTCTCTCTTTTATGCTTGAAACACCAGTCTCCTCAACTTTGTCGTTCTACACACACAATCAGCAAAGCATACATGAAGACAAGAATCATATGAACCAGCAACAATAAACACAACAACAAGAACAAGAAGAAACAAACGCACAAATCATTTCAAGTAGCCAAGCTACTGAATCAATCACTCACCAAATGGAGGCGGCTAGATTGTATGGTTTTGTTGCTTCTCTTGAGAAGCATAACATCATCTGCACGCATATCATAAGAAAAATGGTAATAAAGGATTATCATTGGGGAAACATGACCTTAGTTAGGGAATTAATGGAATGGATGACGTTTTCTTAGAAACACATACCCGGAGATCTAGAGAATAACATCTTGAGGGACTTTCCCCTCCAGTTTAACATGTGAAACAATCGGCCTCCCCTGCCGCCAACCGTGGTTCCACCCTTCTCAGTCCTAATTAATATCACTGCCCCTACCTCTTCAAATCCTTTCTCCTACCCGAAGCAAACACTCGCCCCTCTCTTTTGGATCTTATGTGCTCCGCTCCTAGCAAGAATAGTTTCCAAAAATATGGCCTAGTAAAGATCAGCGTAGACATGCTCATGAATCTAAAAAGAACTTAAGAATTGCTTGCCATAAATAAGCATATATCTAATTCACAAAATTACTCAACCATGGAAAAATGGGTATTCCCAAACAAAAACCTCACAAAAATCTACTTGAACATATTGTACTAATGGGGAGAAAATCCTTAGGGTTAGAGCATCCACGCAAATCTGAAGGCGGGACTCGTATGTGAGAAGCACAAGCCACAAATAGTAGTACAAAGGGAGTAAATAAATACTAGTAAAATCAAATCTTGGAAAGCATTAAATACAAGGTATTTATTTTGAGCAAGTTGATCAATACAAAAATAGAAAAACAAGGGGGAAAGGGTGTTTAAAATTATATGTTGGCCCCACACGATCTTTAAAATATGTGAAAGGGAGCGTCAGGCATTGGGTAGGTCACCTATAGGGCCCACATGACATGACATGGACGTGGTGGGTGAATAATGAAAGGGGACAATGACTATTTGTAAGCATCATATTGGATTATGGTTGAGATACAGGAGGAACATTTGCTCGATCACCAGGTGGGCCCTAATGACTCCCAAATATGTGAAGTTTGTACCCTTTATTTTTTCCTACGAAGTAGGCTTTGTGGAATTTTACCACATTCGCGGACTACTTTTTGTCGGTTTTCCCCAGGTATCGTCTTTTGGGACCAAGGGAACACTATGGAAGAAATCCTAGGCAATTATGAGGGAATCATGTCAATCAATGTGATTATCACCTACCATAAAATAATAAAAAGATTGGTGGCATTTGGATCCTGCACGGCTCATCCAGAGCGCAAGACAACCAACCATACAAGTGCACGCGGTCGTATGACCTGCCATCACTGCCCCTGGGTCGGCTGCTTCACCCTTTGTGGAGTCGGATCGGGGATCAGCCGCCCATAGTCTCCAGAAACACATCTACAGAACCCTAGCCTCCGTAAGGCATCCGGAGGGGGAATCAATCCAAGGAATACGCCGACGCAATGCTACATCAATGGGGCTACAGTATCATCACTGTGGATCCATATTTTAGCATCTTTAGAGCTCATTTTTTACACATTATCTCAATACATTAAATTATATCATGTCCCATTGAGCCAATCATATGTCCATATGCATGATTTCCAATTTTTATCCTTTTCACTGCGAGCATTGCGTAAGCCTTTTTCTTAGTTGCTTTTATTAGTTTTCCTTGTCTTTGTGTGTCTTATAGGTGTTGTGGACTTCCCATGCACTTAGCATGATGAAAGCGGTTCAAACGGTGGACATCGAGGACACCAGACTTAGCCATTTTGAAGAGGGAAAATTTAATTTTTTTCAAAGAGATCCAAATGAAGATCTAAAACACGAAATGGGTTGGCATCGTTTATACAAATCCAATGATCTAAAGAACATCAAATTCCGAGTTTGTATGAAGAAATGGCGGTCGTTTACGAGAAGAGGCCAATATGAATGAGGGTAATCCATACAACCAGGGATGGCCGTATGAACGCTCGTATGAGCCACAGACTTCACTGAGAACTATCCCTCAACACGGTATTCTTCGTGGATTTTGTCCCTATTTGTCCCCACCACTTCCTTGGCCTTCAATAGATGTTTTGGGAAAGGTTAAGGCTTACCTAGAGCCCTTGGATCAAAGGAGAGATGCTACATCAACGGAATAGGCTACGGGAGAGCTCTTATATATTGACCTTCAACCCTAGCCACCACCATAAAGCCTCATTTATTATTCATCTCCACGTCCAGCCGCAGCCACCATCAAGAACACACACCATAGTTGCAACCTTGAAATAGACCGGAAGGGAGCCACTGTTGGAGGACCACCACCGCCGCGCCACCATCACCATCATCCACCGTGCCGGCACCATCACCATCCCTTCTTCCTCCTCCATCATGGTCTCCATGATGGGTTTTAACAACTCTTGAACCCCTTTTTATGTGATGTTATTTGAGTAATTGTTGGCTATGGGTCGGTCGATTAGTAAGTGGTTATTTGATATGTGTTGTCTAATTATGTGTGTTGCTTCGTGTTGCTTATTTACCTTTGGTAATTTAGTGATTGGAGATGTCCTTTTCATTTTCGTAGTTGGAGACATACAACCCCCCAGGACACACATGAAGTAGATAAATGAGCGTGGAAACCAACAGACTTGTGACATGGCAGGTGTAGACATCTTAAGGGGAACATAATTAATCTAGGAGTCACAGTTATCCATGAAACTTATTGCCTTCGTCTGGTCCTCATGACCTTAATATCTTTAAGTTAACCACCGCAGATATGGGACAAGAAGTAGGAGAATTGACTTATCTCAACATAAGCGTCTTGAGGGATAATATTATGTGAGGGACCGCCCACCAGAAGTAGACCACCGTATCCTATAATGCAGGTACTGACTTAGTCACCACGTGGCAGAGTCTGTCGGCATAAGAAAAACTAGGGTATTGCTAGGTCTGTGGTAAACTACTCACACATTATCGGAAGGGCAACAAGGTTGATGTAGAGGCCCTCCATGATCAAACCCCCCTCCGGCAGAGTATCGGAAAAGGCCTCCAGATGGGATCTCTGAAGAACGAAAACTTGTGGCGGCGGAAAAAGTATTTTCGGTGGCTCTCAGATGTATTGGGAATATTTGGAAATTTGTAGAGGTGGAATTAGGTCAAGAGGTGCCATGAAGGGCCCACATGCCTTGGGGGCATGCCTCCTGAGCTTGTCGCTCCCGCGTGACTCTTCAGGTCTTCTCCCGAACCTTCTAGGGTCCCTTGTGGTCCAGAAAAAATCATCAAAAAGTTTTGTAGCGTTTGGACTCCGTTTGGTACCGATACGTCTCCAACATATCTATAATTTTTTATTGTTCCATGCTGTTATATTATCATTTTTATATGCTTTACAATCACTTCATATCATTTTTTGGTACTAACCTATTGACATAGTGCCAAGTGCGAGTTGTTGTCTTTTGCTTGTTTTTTACATCGTAGAAAATCAATACCAAACAGAGTCCAAACGCAGCGAAACTTTTTGTGGAATTTTGATGGACCAGTAGACATCCAATGGGCCGGAGAAGCACCTGGGTGGTGGGCCCCCAGGCGCGCCCAGGTGGGTTGTTCCCACCTCGGTGGCCTCCTGCACTACCTCTTTGCTCTATAAATACCCCAATATTCTATAAACCTTAGGGGACTCGATGAAAATCAATTCCAGCCACCGCAAGTTCCAGAAACACCAGACCAAATCTAGACACCATCACAGAGGGGTTCATCATCCTAATTGGTGCATCTCTGATGATGCGTGAGTAGTCTTTTGTAGACCTTCGGGTCCATAGTTATTAGCTAGATGGCTTCCTCTCTCTCTTTTGATTGTCAATACAATGGTCTCTTGGAGATCCTATGATGTAACTCTTTTTGCGGTGTGTTTGTTGCGATCTGATGAACTTTGAGTTTATGATCAGATCTATGTTTTTATCCATGAAAGTTATTTGAGTGTTTTGATCTCTTATATGCATGATTGCTTATAGCCTCGTATTTCTTCTCCGATATTTGGGTTTTGTTTGGCCAACTTGATCTATTTATCTTGCAATGGGAAGAGGTGCTTTGTGATGGGTTCGATCTTATGGTGCTTGATCCCGGTGACAGAAGGGGAACCGACACGTATGTGTCGTTGCTATTAAGGACAAAAAAATGGGGTCTATTTCTACATAAATAGATCTTGTCTACATCATGTCATTGTTCGTATTGCATTACTCCATTTCTCCATGAACTTAATACACTAGATGCATGCTGGATAGCGGTCGATGTGTGGAGTAATAGTAGTAGATGCGGGTAGGAGTCGGTCTACTAATCTTGGACGTGATGCCTATATAATGATTATTACCTGGATATCATCATGATTATTTAAAGTTCTATCAATTGCCCAACAGTAATTTGTTTACCCACCGTTTGCTATTTTTCTCGAGAGAAGCCACTAGTGAAACCTACAGCCCCGGGTCTCTTCTTTATTATATTTGCCTTTGCAATCTATTTTTATTTGCTTTTATTTTCAGATCTATTAATCCAAAAACCCAAAAATATCTTGCCACAATTTATTATTATTTATTTCATCTCGCGTTCCCGCGAGATCTATTTATCCAATCTACTACAATTTTACCTATCTTTTTACCCGTGAGGGATTGACAATCCCTCTCTTATGCCGGGTTGCAAGTATTTGTTCTTTGTGTGCAGGAGTTGTTTACGTGGTGTTGCATGGTTCTCCTATTGGTTCGATAACCTTGGTCTCATCACTGAGGGAAATACCTACCGTAGTTGTGTTGCATCATCCCTTCCTCTTTGGGGAAATACTGACATGGTTCAAGCCGCAATCAGGTACATGTTTTCTGAAAAGCCAAAAACAAGCAAAAAAAAAGCAACTAGCAAGGGGCACTAGGTCAATAGGTTAATCCCAAAAAATGATATATAATTTCATATAATTGCATATAAAACATTCAAGGTTAATACTATAACAGCATGGAACAATCCAAAATTATAGATGTGTTGGAGATGTATCAAGTACCATCGGCCGCACCACAATGCTTCGTCAGGTTACCACCCAGGATCCTGGAGCCTCCCGTGACCTCAAGAATGTGAGCCTCCAGGGCTGAGACGCTCTTAGCTGCCTGCCGCTGCGGCCTCCCGAGTGGCCCAGGCCTCGCCCTCACCAACTGGGACTTCGGGTTGTTCGCCGCTTTGGCGTCTCCAGCCGGCATGGGGTCGACCGCCGCTGCTACTTGTAAACTGCGATGGGAAGATGAGGGGAGATACAATATAGTAGAGATAATTATTTCCCTCAGTTGGAACCAAGGTTATCGAACTAATAGGAGAACCAAGCAAATTCTCGTCTCCACAACCCGCACACACAAAAGCAAATACTTGCACCCAACGCGGGCAAGAGGGTCATCAATCCCCTTGAAATAGTTACTTGCAAGGATTAAATCTTGTATAGGTAGATGGATAAATTGCAAAGTAAAATAAAAGTAAACATATTGCAACAAAGTATTTTTGGATATTATAATATGATTAAAGTAGACCCTGGGGCCATATTTTCACTAGAGGCTTCTCTCTCGAATACATAGCATACGGTAGGAGAACAAATTACTGTTGGGCAATTCATAGAAAAGCACATAGTTATGACGTTATTCACGGAAATGATCATGTATATAGGCATCATGTCCGAGACAAGTAGACCGACTCCTGCCTGCATCTACTACTATTACTCCACCAATCGACCGCTATCTAGCGTGCATCTATGGTATTAAGTTCATGACAAACGAAGTAGCGCCTTAAGCTAGATGACATGATGTTAACAAAGTAAGCCCAATCAATATGAATAAACCCTCTCATTTTACCCTTAATGGCAACAATACAAATATGTATCTTGTCCCCTACTATGTCACTGGGATATAGAGCACTGCAAGATTGAACCCATTACAGAGCACGTCTCCCACAGAAGATAAATCAATCTAGTCGGCCAAACCAAACAGATAGATCGAAGACAAATACAAAGCTATAGCAATCATGCATAATAAAGTTTGGAAAAGACTCAATTTCTTTCAATGAATAATCTGATCATAAACACACAATTCATGGGGATCCCAACAAACACACCACCAAAGAAGATTACACCAGATAGAACTTCAATAAGATCGAGGAGAACATGGTATTGAACATCAAAGAGAGAGAATAAGCCATCTAGCTACTACCCATGGACCCGTAGGTCTGTGGTGAACTACTCACGCATCATCAGAAGGCGGCAAGGATGATGTAGAAGCCCTCTGTACTTGATCCCCCTTGGTAGGGTGCCGGAAAAGGCCTCCAGATGGGATCATGCAAGAACAAGAGCTTGCGGTGGCGGAAAAAGTGTTTCAGGTGGCTCTCTGGGGGTTTCCCGATATTTGAATTTATAGAAGTGGAATTAGGTTAGGCGGAGCCTTGTGCGGCCCATAAGGTAATAGGGTGCGCCCCCTGGGCGCGCCCTATTGCCTTGATGTCTCCTCGTTCGTCTCTAGTCTCCTCCCGAAGCTTGTAGAGACTCTTTTTCCAGAAAAAAAATCTTCAAAAAGTTTCGTAGCGTTTGGACTCCGTTTGGTACTGATTTTCGGGAAAACCAAAAACAAGTAGAAACAACAAGTGGCACTAGGCACTGGTTTAATGGGTTAGTTTCCAAAAATGATATAAAATACCAAAGAAATGCATACAAAGCATCCAAGATTGATAATAAAATAAGAGGAAACAATCAAAAATTATAGATACATTGGAGACGTATCAGCAATCCCAAGCTTAACTTCTCCGTGTCCTTGATGTCTACTACACAACTTGTTCTCGTAGACTCCTGTTGGGCCTCCAAGTGCAGAGTTTTGTAGGACAGTAGCAATTTTCCCTCAAGTGGATGACCTAAGGTTTATCAATCCGTGGTAGGCGTAGGATGAAGATGGTCTCTCTCAAACAACCCTACAACCAAATAACAAAGAGTCTCTTGTTGTCCCCAACACACCAAGTACAATGGTAAATTGTATAGGTGCACTAGTTCCGCGAAGAGATGGTGATACAAGTGTAGTAATGATAGTAGATACTAACTTTTTGTAACAGGAATAATAAGGTAACAAGTAACACAAGTGAGCACAAACGGTATTGCAATGCTTGAAACCAAGGCCTAGGGTCTGTACTTTCGCTAGTGCAATCTCTCAACAATGCTAATATAATTGGATCATATAACCATCCCTCAACATGCGATGAAGAATCATGCCAAAGTTCTTATCTAGTGGAGAACATAAGAAGAAATTGTTTGTAGGGTACGAACCCACCTCAAAGTTATCCTTTCTGATCAATCTATCCAAGAGTTCATACTAAAATAATACCAAGTTACCCTTTCTGATTAATCTATCCAAGAGTTCATACTAAAATAACACCATATGATACACAAGAACCAACTCTAATGTCACCTAGATACTCCAATCTCACTGCGAGTATCCATGAGTTGATTATATGATATGCATCAAACAATTTCAGATTCATAATACCCAATCCAACACAATGAACCTCAAAGAGCGCCCCATGATTTCTACCAAAGAAACAAAGACGAGAACGTGCATCAACCCCTATGCATAGATTACCCCAATGTCACCTCGGGGATCCGCGAGTTGAGTGCCAAAACACATATCAACTGAATCAATATGATACCCTATTGTCACCACAGGTATTCATAGCAAGACATACATCAAGTGTTCTCAAATCCATAAAAGTATTCAATCCGATAAGAACGAAATCTCCAAGGGAAAACTCAATTCATATCAACAATATAGAGAGGGCAAAACACCATATGATCCAATGATATTAATAAAGCTCGCGATACATCAAGATCGTGCCAAATCAAGAACACGAGAGCGAGAGAGATTAAACACATAGCTACTGGTAGAAACCCTCAGCCCCGAGGGTGGAATACTCCCTCCTCATCATCGTGGCCGGCGAGATGATGAAGATGGCCACCGGTGATGATTTCCCCCTCCGACAGGGTGCCGGAACAGGGTCTAGAATGGTATTTTGCGGCTATAGAGGCTTGCGGCGGCATAACTTCTGATCTAGGGTTATTTTGGGGGTTTCTATATTTATAGGATTTTTTGGCGTCGGTTTCATGCTGAGATGGGCCACGAGGGGCCCACTACCCACCAGCACACGAGCAAGGCCCTTGGCGCGCCCTGGTGGGTAGTGGCCACCTCCTTCACCTTCTAGTCCTCCCATGAAGCTTTTAGTGCCTCTTTTGTTCCAAAAAAGTCATCAAAAAGTTTCAGCTCATTTGGAGAGCTTTCATTTCTGCACAAAAAACAACACCACTGTAGTTCTGCTGAAAAGAGCGTCAGTCCGGGTTAGTTCCATTCAAATCATACCAAAACTATATAAAATTGTTGTAAACATGGCATGAATACTTCATAAATTATAGATACGTTGGAGACATATCAGCATCCCCAATCTTAATTCCTACTCGTCCTCGAGTAGGTAAATGATAAAGAAATAATTTATGAAGTGTGAATGCTAGCATAGTGCATAAGTTTGATCAATGATAATTTCAATCACTTTTCCTAGCTTCATAACATCAACTCTTTCTCATAAAACTCATCATGATAAAGTAGCTATAAATTCACATGTTGCAGTTCAAACAATGCCTGCTCTTGAAACTTAACAACCTATGTTCTTAGTCACCAAACAACTGCAATTCAACTTATTCTTAACAAAGTCTAAGTAAGAGCTCCACATACTCAATCATCACATAGTCTTCTATGATTGCTAGTAGTCAAGGCATATTGTTAGAACAAATGGCATCCATCAAACACAAAGAAAGATAGGGGCTTAATGTTCCGCCTCCCAACTCATTTATCATAGAGATAGTTGTCGACAATAATAATTGATGATCAAATATATTTGACTGGCCATATGTGCATAGATCTTTCCCCACCACATGATGCTTGCCAACTATAGAATAATTGAGGTTGAAATGAGAATGCATACTATTGACTCTTGCATAAAAGTAAATAATGAAAAGTAAAAGATAGGCCCTTCGCAGAGGGAAGCAGAGGTTGTCATGCACTTTTTATTTTTGGATGCGCAATCTCTTAATGCTAAGGAACGTCACGTTATATTGCCCCTTATGATAGCAACCTTTATTATGCAGTCCTTTGTTTTTATTGCTATACCATCACAAGTTTGTACAACGCTTATTTTCCCTTACAATAAAAGATCAAACATATTTAGGAGCAATTTTTATTGCTCTATGCACCGATGACAACTTACTTGAAGGATCTTATTCAATCCATAGGTAGGTATGGTGGACACTCATGACAAGAAACTAGGTTTACGGGTTTTTTGATGCACAAGTAGTATCTCTACTTAGTATGATTTTTTGGCTAGCAAAAGATCCTAAGCAAATGCCACATGTTGGAGGAACCATAACAATATAACTTCTATGCAAATATACACAACCATAATTCATTACGTTGTCTTCCTTGTCCAACTTCAACTAATTTGCTCAAGTTTGAAATTAATTAATGGGTATTCACAATCATAGAAGATGTCCAAGATAATATATTTGTATGTGAAAGTTCTCTTCCTTATACTAATCATTCATGAATTGCTTGTATGACCAATATTGTGATTGTCAAGCTTCAAAAGATTTCATTTTCTAAACCCAATGTGAAGCTACTACTAGGCATGATGTGAACATATAATTTCTACTTCATGATATTCAATTCATTCAACAATTTACTCATAGGATATAAGTGAAGCACAAGAGTAAATAACAAACTACTCCAAAATGATATAAGTGAAGATCAAGTGAGTAGTTAAGTAAATGGGTAGCCATTTGAGGACTCTCTCTTATTTAAAAAAAACATATCTAAGTATTTTTTTAAACAGCAAGCAAAACAAAATAAAATTACATTCCAAGAATAGCACACATCATGTAAAGAAGCAAAAACGTTGGCTCAACCGATAGTAACTGGTAATTGTTGATGAAAAAGGTGGGATGCCTACCGGGGTATCCCCAAGCTTAGATGCTTGAGAATTCTTGAAATATTATCTTGGAATGCCTTGGGCATCGCCAAGCTTGAGATTTTGTATCTCGTTAATTCCTTTTATATCACGGTTTTTCTAAATCTTAAAAACTTCATCCACACAAATTAAACTCAACAAGAACTCGTGAGATAAATTAGTATAAATCGATGCAATAACCTTATCATTCTCTACTATAGCAAATCACTAAAATTATTATTTAACATTGCATTCTAAATGCCTCTGCATATTTAATATTCCTATCCTCAAATAGGATCGTTAAACAAGCAAACATATGCAAACATAATAGCAATTTGTCTAAACAGAACAGTCTGTAAAGAATGCAAGAAGATTCATACTTATCTAACTCCAAAAATTCTGATAATTTACCACACTGTAGAAAATTTATCATAGCTTATTGTGCCAAAAGTTTCAACATGTTATCGCATTCTTACTTTTCTCAAGAATTCATGCACTAGCGTGCAACTTTCTGTTTTCAAACAGCCACATAGAGACTTGCAAAATAAGCATGGTAAAGACTATACTTGACATTTTTATTGAAATAAAAGAATCAAAACATTATATAAATAACAACAAGCAAATACAAACAAAATAAATGACACTCCAAGCAAAACTCAAATCATGTGACGAATGAAAATATAGCTCCAAGTGAGGTTAGCGATAATGTTGAAGACGAAAGAGGGGATGCCTTCCAGGTTATCCCCAAGCTTAGTTGCTTGTGTCTTCCTTGAATATCACCTTGGGGTGCGTTGAGCATCCCCAAGCTTAGGTTCTTTCCACCTTATTATCCTCATATCGACATCTCACCCAAAACTTGAAAACTTCAAGCACACAAGACTTAACGAAACTTCGTGAGATGCATTAGTATAATAAAGCAAACCATTTACTTTGGTACTGTCAAAGACAAGATTCATAATTTTTCTCACACAATGCCTATTGTACCTTATCATTTCCACAATTTGTATTGAGCAATATAAGCCATAGAAACTAGGAAACAAGCAAACTATGCATTCAAAATAGAATCTGACAAAAACAGAACAGTCTGTAATGATCTGGAAATGACCATACTTCTGTTACTCAAAACAATTCTGAAAATTAGGAAAACATCGACAATTTGTATATCAATCATCTGTAAAAATTAGAATTTTATCATGTCACGGTGAATTTAAACAATTCTGTTACTGGAAGCAAAAGTTTGTTTTTTTTGCACAGAATCAAGTCAACTATCATCACTACAAAAAAATACACTTCTGTGATGATACGTGTTTGTCACAGTAGGTCACGTTTTCTGTCATGCATGTACATCCATGACGATTTTATGACAGAATCAAGATATTCATACCTGTGCTGTCGTAGAAGTGTTTCATGACATTACCAAAATTATCATCACACAAGTGTCCACTTCCATGACGATAAATCATGCGTCATAGAAGTGCTTTCGTCAAGGATAATCGACACGTGGGATCCATTGTAACGGGTCACCATTAAGCTATCGATTTCCGGTTTGGATCCGATAACCCGATAATAGCCCGGACCAATGGGGATTTTCCACATGTAAACTTCTCATTCGCCGGCAGACCCACGTGTCGGCCCGGCGTCCGGACAGTTGTCATCCAGCGAATGGATGGAACGTGCCTATGATACGTCGACACGTGTCTCGGCCCAACAATGGCCCATTCAGGTTAAAAGGCCAGGCCTGTCAAAATAAGAGGGCCGGCCCATTAGCGGCCTACTTGAGTGAGGCCCATTCACCAGCACAGCCCATACAAGTTACACAGAATCGACCCATCGAAGGCCCATTATAGATTTGACAATTTCTAGCCCATCGTCAGTTTCAGCCCATTAACGGCCCACTACGTCTTTGGGCCCAATTACGGCCCGAGCTTTTTTCGGCCTGTTAGCAGCCCATCGTTAGTTCCTGCCCGTTAACGGCCCAGGACATCTTTCGGCCTTTTCTCAGCCCATTCTGCAGTTGGGCCAATTCTAGCCCGTTGTGACTTTAGGCCTGTCCTCGGCCCATTCGGTAAATGGGCCAATTCCTAGCCCATTTTGTCTTTCGGCCTTAGTCAAACTTCTTACTTGAGGACGAGAGAGGTTGATTGCTACATATTTTACGCGTCTTTAGATCTCATTCGTTGCACATTATCTTCGTACATTAAGTTATATCATGTCCCATCGAGCCAATTATATGTCCATATGCATGATTTCCATCTTTTTATCCTTTTCATCATGAGCATTGCAAAAACTTTATTCTAAGTTGGTTTTCATTTGTTTTCCTTGTCTTTGTGTATCTTGTAGATGTTGTGGACTTCCCATGCACTTAGCATGATGAAAGGAGTTCAAACGGTGGACATCGAGGACACTAGACTTAGCCATTTCAAAGAGGGAAAAGGTAGATTTTTCTAAGTGCTTCAAAGTAAGATCTAAAGTCATAAATGGGTCGGCATCATTCATACGAATCCAACGAGCCCAAGAACGGCAAATTCCAAGTTCGTATGAAGAAACGGCGGCCGTTTTGCAAAAAGAGGTCAGTACGGAAGACGACTTTCCATACGACCATGGATGGTCGTACGGACGCTCATATGAGCCCAAGACTTCACCCAAAACTGCCTCTCGAGATAGGATACTACGTGGATTTTGTCCCATTGGTCCTGCATCTTCCTTGGCCTTCAAGGGATGGTTTGGGAAAGGATAAGGCTTACCTAGAGCCCTTGGATCAAAGGAGAGATGCTACATCAATGGAGGAGGTTACAAGATAGCTCCTATATACACCTTCAACCCTGCATGCCGCCATTAAGCCTCAATCATCATTCATCTCCATGTCCAACCACCGCCACAAACAAGAACACCACTACAAAAAAATACTTTCATCATAATACGTGTTTGTCACAGTAGGTCACGTTTTCTGTCACGCATGTACATTCATGATAATTTTATGACAGAATCGAGATAGTCATACATGTGATGTCGTAGAATTTTTCCATGAAAATAATTAATTTTTCATCATGGAAGTGTTCACTTCCGTGATGATAAATGGCGCGTCATGGAAGTGATTTCTTCAAGGGTAACCAACACGTGGTAGCCACCATAACGGATCGTCCTTAAGCTATCGGGTGCCGTTTTGGATTAGATACCCATGAACAACCCCGACTAATGGAAAATTTCCACGTGTAGATTTCTCATTCGCCAATGGAAGCATGCTTCAGCTCAATGTTGCGATAGGTGTCGCGCATCCAATGAATGATACCTGCCAATGAAAAGGTGATAAGTGGCATAACCCAACAGTGGCTCGTTTACTTAAAAAGGCCGGCCCAGTCAAAGGCCCACAAGATTTGGTCATAAACTATTAGACCGACCCATTATCGGTCCACCATGTCTCTGGGCCAAATTATGGCCCATATGAAGGTTCGGCCCGTTCTAAGTCCAGTACGTTTGGGCCCAATTAAGGCCCAGTGTGTATTTTGACCTATTAAGGGCCCATCGTACAGTTTGACCCATTTCGGCCCGATGTTCATTTCAGCATGTTAGCTGCCCTTGGTGCAATTGGGCCGATTTTGGCCCGGTGTCACTTTCAGCCATTTAACGGCCCATGCTACATTTGGGCACATTCCGAAGAGGATATATTCGTTACCATAGCCATACAAGCTAGACCTCTAGGGTTTAGCCATTACGATCTCGTGGTAGATCAACTCTTGTAATACTCATATTCATCAAGATCAATCAAGCAGGACGTAGGGTATTACCTCCATAGAGAGGGCCCGAACCTGGGTAAACATCGTGTCCCCTGTCTCCTATTACCATCGACCTTAGACGCATAGTTCGGGACTCCCAACCCGAGGTCCGCCGGTTTTGACACCGACATTGGTGCTTTCATTGAGAGTTCCACTGTGCCATCGTCAAGGGGTTCGATGGCTCATCCAATCATCTACAACAATGTTGTCCAAGGGGGAGTTTTCCTCTCCAGACAGATCTTCGTGTTCGGCGGCTTTGCACTGCAGGCCAACTCGCTTGGCCATCTGGAGCAGATCGAAAGCTACGCCCCTGGCCATCAGGTTGGATTTGGGAGCTTGAACTACGTTGTGGACATCCGCGGGGACTTGATCTTTGCCGAATTCAAGACCGCTGCAACCACTCCTGGTCACCCCGATAGACATGACCTAAATCTGTCATTGGATCGCATCCAGGAGATAGCTCCTATAACTGCTCTGGCCTTAGATCCAGAGCAAACATCGTCATCCAAGGATGGGAAGCTCAACCCCGCCACGGAGGCCACAGATTCCCCGGCGTTGGAGCCGCGCATAGACTTGATCTCACACGGTACCTGTGCCACTGGAACTCCGGACTCATCTCCGGTCATAAGTTCCGAACCATGTGAGCCCATGGACGCCGAACTTGATCGTTTATCGATCTCCGAATTCAACGTCGCAGACATCTTCCAGCACTCACCCTTGGGCGACATGCTAAATTCATTAAAGAACCTGTCCTTGGTGGAGGACTCACAGCCGAACTATATCCGGTTCAAACTAGGGGCTGATGATGGAGAATTTTGCTTCCCACCAGCCACCCACTCCATAGCCACCGTCGAGGACTTAACCGACATGCTTGATTATGGCTCCGAAGACCTCGACGGTATAGGCGACGATGCCGATCAGGAGCAGGGCCAAAACCCATCGTTTACCGGACGTTCGATGGTCACTTCTTCATACGACGTATACATGGTGGATGCACCTAAAGAAACTAATGACGATGACAAGGAAGATCCAGTTGAGGATAAACCTCCTGAGACACAGCCTAGACGCCGGTGTCAGCGGCGCCGCTCTAAGTCACGTTGTGCAAAAGACAGCAATGCCGGCACCGGAGAAAACAACACCCCGGATGATGCCGAAGACAATGAAGACCCTGTTGAGGCAACGTCCGAACATGATGAATGGGAAGACGAGCACGATAGCCCTGTTGAACATGCCATACACGAAGACTCGGAGGACAGTAACTATCTTCCGCTCGCCGAGGATGAGGAGAGCCTCGGCGACGAGTATTTCATCGTGCCTGAGGAACCTCTCAAGCAGGAGCACTTTAAACGCCGACTATTAGCCACTGCAAGGAGCCTGAAAAAGAAGTAGCAGCAGTGTCGGGGGGATGGACCGGGGGGATGGACCCCGGGCAGGCAACGGAACCCGGATCCTCTTCAAAAATAACGGGGTTGGCACTGCCCCTCAATATCGGCACGCACTTGGCCAGGTCGCTCGACCCGGCCAAGCCCCGCAAGCCGGCCAGACTAGCCGACCCGGCAAGACACGTCGACTCGGCCCCAACAACTAGCGCAAGATAGCCAAACCCGGCACGACCGAAGCCTCCTCAACAAGCCAGTGCCACCCGTGGCATGCTACGCAATCCAGCCGCGGGTCCACTCCCGTCCCATCCAGGCCGTATGATGGGGACAAGACTTCAATCAATGATGACCGAGGTAACAGTGCCCCGCCCATGCCTCGGGTCATCGGGTACGTAGCAACAGTGCCCCTCACCTACCCGCTGACCAGGGCCGACGTGGCTACAGTGCCCCCGCCTTCACCGCTGACAACAACAAGAGGAGACTTGACGGAGAGCACTGTACACGACTCGACTCGGCCACGCCCTGACGATCGACAAGACGGCGCACAGTCCCCCTAGGCATGTGGGGCCCGCACCTAGGGGAACCCGGCGAACCACAAGCCCTCAGCGGGACCCAGCCCGGGTCCCCGGACACCGACAATTCAGACCCACCGACTTGTAACATTACCACTGTACCCCTAGGGGGTTGACCTATAAACCCCCCAGGAGCCCTCATGCATGAGGGAGAGAGAGAGAAGAGAACTCATTCCATCACACACACCTAGTTAGCAACACCCAAGGAGAGGGAACTGCCTAAGCCTTGGCCAGCTGCCTTCCTCCTCCATACAGCTCCAGGAGCAACATTGTACTATCAATCACACAACAACACTCGGCAGGACTAGGGGTATTATCTCTCCGGAGAGCCCCGAACTTGGGTATGTCCGGCGTCCCGCGCCGGCTCATGCCAACCTCGCCTCTGGAGTCCACCAGCGCCCTCGAGCCTCCTCCTCTCTTTAGCCATCCCTTGGCATCTGCCGTGCGCCCACCACGACAGTTGGCGCCCACCGTGGGGCAGCTCGAGGAGCTGGCCGGGAACATGCTTTAGACGGGGCCCTTCTCCTACACTGACGAGTCCGTCACGCTAGCGGACGACGTCGTCGGCGCACTTGTCGCCTCCTTCGCTGCGCTGCGCATCTCCGATGCGTTCGCGGCAAACGAGTACCCCAGCAAAGTGCTAAGCTACTCCGACTCTCCCTGTTGGGGAACGTTGTAATTTCAAAAAAAATCCTATGCACACGCAAGATCATCGTGATGCATAGCAACGAGAGGGGAGAGTGTTGTCCACATACCCTCGTAGACCGAAAGCGGAAGCGTTAGCACAACGCGGTTGATGTAGTCGTACGTCTTCACGATCCGACCGATCAAGTACCGAACGTACAGCACCTCCGAGTTCAGCACACGTTCATCCCGATGACGTCCCTCGAACTCCGATCCAGCCGAGTGTTGAGGGAGAGTTACGTCAGCACGACGGCGTGGTGACGATGATGATGTTCTACCAACGCAGGGCTTCGCCTAAGCACCGCTACAGTATTATCGAGGTGGACTATGGTGGAGGGGGGCACCGCACACGGCTAAAAGATCAAACGATCAATTGTTGTGTCTATGGGGTGCCCCCCTACCCCTGTATATAAAGGAGCAAGGGGGGTTCGGCTGGCCAGGGAGGAGGCACGCCAGGAGGAGTCCTACTCCCACAGGGAGTAGGACTCCCCCCTTTCCTAGTTGGATTAGGACTTGGGAGGGGGAAAGAGTGGAGGAGAAGAAGGAAGGGGGGCGCCGCCCCCCTCTCCTTGTCCTATTCGGACTGGGGGGAGGGGCGCGCGGCCCAGCCCTAGCCGCCTCTCCTCTCTTCCACCTAGGCCCACTAAGGCCCATTATCTCCCCGGGGGGTTCCAGTAACCTCCCGGTACTCCGGTAAAATCCCGATTTCACCCGGAACACTTCCGATATCCAAACATAGGCTTCCAATATATCACTCTTCATGTCTCGACCATTTAGAGACTCCTCGTCATGTCTGGGATCACATCTCGGACTCTGAACAACCTTCGGTACATCAAATCATATAAACTCATAATATAATCGTCATCGAAACTTTAAGCGTGCGGACCCTACGGGTTCGAGAACTATGTAGACATGACCGAGACACGTCTCCGGTCAATAACCAATAGCGAAACCTGGATGCTCATATTGGCTCCTACATATTCTACGAAGATCTGTATCGGTCAAACCGCATAACAACATACGTTGTTCCCTTTGTCATCAGTATGTTACTTGCCCGAGATTCGATCGTCGATATCTCAATAGCTAGTTCAATCTCGTTACCGACAAGTCTCTTTACTCGTTCCGTAGTACATCATCCCGCAAGTAACTCAATAGTTTCAATGCTTGCAAGGCTTATAGTGATGTGCATTACCGAGTGGGCCCAGAGATACCTCTCCCGTTGTATTAACCCAACATGTACCTTTGGAGACACTTGTACTACTCCTTTATAATCACCCAGTTACGTTGTGACGTTTGGTGGCACACAAAGTGTTCCTCCGGTAAACGGGAGTTGCATAATCTCATAGTCATAGGAACATGTATAAGTCATGAAGAAAGCAATAGCAACATACTAAACGATCGAGTGCTAAGCTAACAGAATGGGTCAATTCAATCACATCATTCTCCTAATGATGTGATCCCGTTAATCAAATGACAACTCATGTCTATGGTTAGGAAACATAACCATCTTTGATCAACGAGCTAGTCAAGTAGAGGCATACTAGTGACACTCTGTTTGTCTATGTATTCACACATGTATTATGTTTCCGGTTAATACAATTCTAGCATGAATAATAAACATTTATCATGATATAAGGAAATAAATAATAACTTTATTATTGCCTCTAGGGCATATTTCCTTCAGTCTCCCACTTGCACTAGAGTCAATAATCTAGTTCACATCGCCATGTGATTTAATACCAATAGTTCACGTCACCATGTCATTAACACCCATAGTTCACATCGACATGTGACCAACACCCAAAGGGTTTACTAGAGTCAATAACCTAGTTCACATCGCTATGTGATTAACACCCAAAGAGTACTAAGGTGTGATCATGTTTTGCTTGTGAGAGAAGTTTAGTCAATGGGTCTGCCACATTCAGATCCGTAAGTATTTTGCAAATTTCTATGTCAACAGTGCTCTGCACAGAGCTACTCTAGCTAATTGCTCCCACTTTCAATATGTATCCAGATTGAGATTTAGAGTCATCTGGATCAGTGTCAACATTTGCATCGATGTAACCCTTTACGACGAACCTTTTTGTCACCTCCATAATCAAGAAACATATCCTTATTCCACTAAGGATAATTTTGACCGTTGTCCAGTGATCTACTCCTAGATCACTATTGTACCCCTTGCCAAAATCAGTGTAGGGTATACAATAGATCTGGTACATAGCATGGCATATTTTATAGAACCTATGGCCAAGGCATAGGGAATGACTTTCATTCTCTTTCTATCTTCTGCCGTGGTCGGGCTTTGAGTCTTACTCAGTTTCACACCTTGTAACACAGGCATGAACTTTTTCTTTGACTGTTCCATTTTGAACTACTTCAAAATCTTGTCAAGGTATGTACTCATTGAAAAACTTATCAAGCGTCTTGATCCATCTCTATAGATATTTATGCTCAATATGTAAGCAGCTTCACTGATGTCTTTCTTTGAAAAACTCCTTTCAAACACTCCTTTATGCTTTGCAGAATAATTCTACATTATCTCCAATCAACAATATGTCATTCACATATACTTATCAGAAATGCTGTAGTGCTCCCACTCACTTTCTTGTAAATACAGGCTTCACCGCAAGTCTGTATAAAATTGTATGCTTTGATCAACTTATCAAAGCGTATATTCCAACTCCGAGATGCTTGCACCAATCCATAGATGGATCGCTGGAGCTTGCATATTTTGTTAGCACCTTTAGGATTGACAAAACTTTCTTGTTGCATCATATACAACTCTTCTTTAATAAATCCATTAAGGAATGTAGTTTTGTTTATCCATTTGCCAGATTTCATAAAATGTGACAATTGCTAACATGATTCGGACAGACTTAAGCATAGATACGAGTGAGAAACTCTCATCGTAGTCAACACCTTGAACTTGTCGAAAACCTTTTGCGACAATTCTAGCTTTGTAGATAGTAACACTACTATCAGCGTTCGTCTTCCTCTTGAAGATCCATTTAATCTCAATGGCTCGCCGATCTTTGGGCAAGTCAATCAAAGTCCATACTTTGTTCTTATACATGGATCTCATCTCAGATTTCATGGCCTCAAGCCATTTCACGGAATCTGGGCTCATCATCGCTTCCTCATAGTTCGTAGGTTCGTCATGGTCAAGTAACATGACCTCCAGAACAGGATTACCGTACCACTCTGGTGCGGATCTCACTCTGGTTTACCTACGAGCTTCGGTAGTAACTTGATCTGAAGTTACATGATCATCATCATTAGCTTCCTCACTAATTGGTGTAGTAGTCACAGGAACAGATTTCTGTGATGAACTACTTTCCAATAAGGGAGCAGGTACAGTTACCTCATCAAGTTCTACTTTCCTCCCACTCACTTCTTTCGAGAGAAACTCCTTCTCTAGAAAGGATCCATTCTCAGCAATGAATATCTTGCCTTCGAATCTGTGATAGAAGGTGTACCCAACATTTTCTTTTGGGTATCCTATGAAGACGCACTTCTCCGATTTCGATTTGAGCTTATCAGGTTGAAATTTTTTTTACATAAGCATTGCAACCTCAAACTTTAACAAATGACAGCTTAGGTTTCTTTCCAAACCATAGTTCATACGGTGCCGTCTCAACGTATTTAGATGGTGCCCTATTTAACGTGAATATAGCTGTCTCTAATGCAAAACCCCAAAACGATAGTGGTAAATTGGTAAGAGACATCATAGATCGCACCATATCTAATAAAGTACGGTTACGACGTTCGGACACACCATTACACTGTGGTGTTCCAGGTGGCATGAGTTTGTGAAACTATTCCATATTGTTTTAATTGAAGACCAAACTCATAACTCAAATATTCGCCTCTGCGATCATATCGTAGAAACTTTATTTTCTTGTTACGATGATTTTCCACTTCACTCTGAAATTCTTTGAACTTTTCAAATGTTCAGACTTATGTTTCATCAAGTAGATATACTCATATCTGCTCAAATCATCTGTGAAGATCAGAAAATAATGATACCTGCCGCGAGCCTCAATATTCATCGGACCACATACATCAGTATTTATGATTTCCAACAAATCTGTTGCTCGCTCCATTGTTCCGGAGAACGGAGTCTTAGTCATCTTTCCCATGAGGCATGGTTCGCAAGCATCAACTGATTCATAATCAAGTGATTCCAAAAGCCCATCAACATGGATTTTCTTCATGCGCTTTACACCAATATAACCTAAACGGCAGTGCCACAAATAAGTTACACTATCATTATTAACTTTGCATCTTTTGGCTTCAATATTATGAAAATGTGTATCACCACGATCGAGATCCAACAAACCATTTTCATTGGGTGTATGACCATAGAAGGTTTTATTCATATAAACAGAACAACAATTATTTTCTAACTTACATGAATAATCGCATTGCAATAAACATGATCCAATCATATTCATGCTCAATGCAAACACTAAATAACATTTATTTTAGGTTTAACACTAATCCCGAAAGTATAGGGAGTGTGCGATGATGATCATATCAATCTTGGAACCATTTCCAATACACATCGTCACTTCACCCTTAACTAGTCTCTGTTCATTCTGAAACTCCTGTTTCGAGTTACTATTCTTAGTAACTGAACTAGTATCAAATACTGAGGGGTTGCTATAAACACTAGTAAAGTACACATCAATAACATGTATATCAAATATACCTATGTTCACTTTGCCATCCTTCTTATCCGCCAATTACTTGGGGTAGTTCCGCTTCTAGTAACCAGTCCCTTTGCACTAGAATCACTTAGTTTCAGGCTTAGGTCCAGACTTGGGTTTTTCACTTGAGCAGCAACTTGCTTGATGTTCTTCTTGAAGTTCCCCTTTCTTCCCTTTGTCCCTTTACTTGAAACTAGTGGTTTTGTTTACCATCAACACTTGATGCTTTTCTTGATTTCTACCTTCGTTGATTTCAGCATCACGAAGAGCTTGGGAATCGTTTCCGTTATCCCTTGCATATTATAGTTCATCACGAAGTTCTACTAACTTGGTGATGGTGACTAGAGAATTCTGTCAATCACTATTTTATCTGGAAGATTAACTCCCACTTGATTCAAGTGATTGTAGTACCCAGACAATCTGAGCACATGCTCACTGCTTGAGCTATTCTCCTCCATCTTTTAGCTATAGAACTTGTTGGAGACTTCATATCTCTCAACTCGGGTATTTGCTTGAAATATTAACTTCAACTCCTGGAACATCTCATATGGTCCATGACGTTCAAAACGTCTTTGAAGTCCCGATTCTAAGCAGTTAATCATGGTGCACTAAACTATCAAGTAGTCATCATATTGAGCTAGCCAAACGTTCATAACGTCTACATCTGCTCCTGCAATAGGTCCGTCACCTAGCGGTGCATCAAGGACATAATTCTTCTGTGCAGCAATGAGGATAATCCTCAGATCACGGATCCAATCCGCATCATTGCTACTAACATCTTTCAACTTAGTTTTCTCTAGGAACATATCAAAATAAAACAAGGGAGCTAAACGCGAGTTATTGATCTACAACATAGATATGCTAATACTACCAGGACTAAGTTCATGATAAATTAAAGTTCAATTAATCATATTACTTAAGAACTCCCACTTAGATAGACATCCCTCTAATCCTCTAAGTGATCACGTGATCCAAATCAACTAAACCATGTCCGATCATCACGTGAGATGGAGTAGTTTCAATGGTGAACATCACTATGTTGATCATATCTACTATATGATTCACGCTCGACCTTTCGGTCTCCAATGTTCCGAGGCCATATCTACATATGCTAGGCTTGTCAAGTTTAACTTGAGTATTCTGCGTGTGCAAAACTGGCTTGCACCCGTTGTAGATGGACGTAGAGCTTATCACACCCGATCATGACGTGGTGTCTGGGCACGACGAACTTTGGCAACGGTGCATACTCAGGGAGAACACTTTTATCTTGAAATTTAGTGAGAGATCATCTTATAATGCTACTGTCATAACTAAGCAAAGTAAGATGTATAAAATATAAACATCACATGTAATCAAAATATGTGACATGATATGGCCATCATCATCTTGTGCCTTTGATCTCTATCTCCAAAGCATAGTCATGATCTCCATCGTCACCGGCATGACACCATGATCTCCATCATCTTGATCTATATCAATGTGTCGTCACATGGTCGTCTCGCCAACTATTGCTCTTGCAACTATTGCTATTGCATAGCGATAAAGTAAAGCAATTATTTGGCACTTGCATCTTATGCAATAAAGACACAACCATAAGGCTTCTGCCAATTGCCGATAACTTCAACAAAACCTAATCATATCATACAACAACTTATATCTCATCACGTCTTGACCATATCACATCACAACATGCCCTGCAAAAACAAGTTAGACGTCCTCTACTTTGTTGTTGCAAGTTTTACGTGGCTGCTACGGGCTGAGCAAGAACCGTTATTACCTACGCATCAAAACCACAATGATAGTTTGTCAAGTTGGTGATGTTTTAACCTTCGCAAGGACCGGGCGTAGCCACACTCGGTTCAACTAAAGTTGGAGAAACTGACACCCGCCAACCACCTGTGTGCAAAGCACGTCGGTAGAACCAGTCTCGCGTAAGTGTACGCATAATGTCGGTCTGGGCTGCTTCATCCAACAATACCGCCGAACCAAAGTATGACATGCTGGTAAGCAGTATGACTTATATCGCCCACAACTCACTTGTGTTCTACTCATGCATATGACATCTACGCATAAGACCTGGCTCGGATGCCACTGTTGGGGAACGCAGTAATTTCAAAAAAGTTCCTACGCACACGCAAGATCATGGTGATGCATAGCAATGAGAGGGGAGAGTGTTGTCCACGTACCCTCGCAGATCGAAAGCGGAAGCATTAGCACAACGCGGTTGATGTAGTCGTACGTCTTCACGATCCGACCGATCAAGTACCGAACGTAAGGCACCTCCGAGTTCAGCACACGTTCAGCCCGATGACGTCCCTCGAACTCCGATCCAGCCGAGTGTTGAGGGAGAGTTACGTCAGCACGATGGCATGGTGACGATCATGATGTTCTACCGACGCAGGGCTTCACCTAAGCACTGCTACAGTATTATCGAGGTGGACTATGGTGGAGGGGGGCACCGCACACGGCTAAAAGACCAAACGATCAATTGTTGTGTCTATGGGGTGCCCCCCTGCCCCTGTATATAAATGAGCAAGGGGGTGCGGCCGGCCAGGGAGGAGGCACGCCAGGAGGAGTCCTACTCCCACCTTTCCTAGTTGGATTAGGACTTGGGAGGGGGAAAGAGTGGAGGAGAAGAAGGAAGGGCGGGCGCCGCCCCCCTCTCCTTGTCCTATTCGGACTGGGGGAGAGGGGCGTGCGGCCCAGCCCTAGCCGCCTCTCCTCTCTTCCACCTAGGCCCACTAAGGCCCATTAAGTCCCCGGGGGTTCCGGTAACCTCCCGGTACTCCGGTAAAATCCCGATTTCACCCGGAACACTTCCGATATCCAAACATAGGCTTCCAATATATCAATCTTCATGTCTCAACCATTTTGAGACTCCTCGTCATGTCCGGGATCACATCCGGGACTCCGAACAACCTTCGGTACATAAAATCATATAAACTCATAATATAATCGTCATCGAAACTTTAAGCGTGCGGACCCTACGGGTTCGAGAACTATGTAGACATGACCGAGACACGTCTCCGGTCAATAACCAATAGCGGAACCTGGATGCTCATATTGGCTCCTACATATTCTACGAAAATCTTTATCGGTCAAACTGCATAACAACATACGTTGTTCCCTTTGTCATCGGTATGTTACTTGCCTAAGATTCAATCGTCGGTATCTCAATACCTAGTTCAATGTCGTTACCGGTAAGTCTCTTTACTCGTTCCGTAATACATCATCCCGCAACTAACTCATTAGTTGCAATGCTTGCAAGGCTTATAGTGATGTGCATTACCGAGTGGGTCTAGAGATACCTCTCCGACAATCGGAGTGACAAATCCTAATCTCGAAATACGCCAACCCAACAAGTACCTTCGGAGACACCTGTAGAGCACCTTTATAATCACCCAGTTACGTTGTGACGTTTGGTGGCACACAAAGTGTTCCTCCGGTAAACGGGAGTTGCATAATCTCATAGTCATAGGAACATGTATAAGTCATGAAGAAAGCAATAGCAACATACTAAACGATCGAGTGCTAAGCTAACGGAATGGGTCAAGTCAATCACATCATTCTCCTAATGATGTGATCCCGTTAATCAAATGACAACTCATGCCTATGGTTAGGAAACATAACCATCTTTGATCAACGAGCTAGTCAAGTAGAGGCATACTAGTGACACTCTGTTTGTCTGTATTCACACATGTGTTATGTTTCCAGTTAATACAATTCTAGAATGAATAATAAACATTTATCATGATATAAGGAAATAAATAATAACTTTATTATTGCCTCTAGGGCATATTTCCTTCACTCCCCTCTCCCTTGGCGGCGGCATTTCCGCCGGGGCAATGGACGTCCACGTGGAGGTCTTCGTCACCGGCGACAGTGCCTCCTCCTCGTCGAACAAGACGAGGAAGGCTGCCGAAGCTAGGGCCACAGCGGAACAGATTGAGCCGTCCGATCTGTTGCACGCCGCGATGCAGAGCCTCCGCATCCCCATCGGCACCGACGTCGACGCCACCAACGCCGCTGAGGCCCGAACCCAGCTCGAGGAAAGGCGCCAGCAGATGCTGGACCTGTCCGAGACGCTCGCCGCCACTGAGCGTCGCCTGGACGCCGCTCAGCTGGAGCGCGATGCCGCCTACGGATTCACGCCCTCCGCGGTGACCCAAGCCGGGTCGCCGATGTGCGCGCCCGGGGAGGAGCGATCGGCCAGGCCCTCGGCGCCGTCCCAACCGTCTACGAAACCCCAGCGAAGAATATGCGCACTGCCCAGGCAGCCGCAGCCGGCCTGGACCAGCTCGCGGGTGAGGAGCTGAAAGAGCGCACCGAGCGGATGCGCAAACTCCCCCACACCGCCAACACCCAACAGGACCGCCTTAACCAGCTCGCCAAGCCAGCGGGATCTGGCTCCGCCCGCCTTGGCGGGTCCGGCGAACTTCTGCACACCGCTTCCTCGCCACCCGGCGAGGCGCACTCGCGCCGAGCCCGGACTCGGCGCGACCCGACTGCTACAGCCGCCGATGGATTAGGCGATGAGCTCGTCCTAGAGATCCATCGCGGACCCGGCCAGCATGGCCGGCGTCCGGCTCCAACTGACCTAGCCCCCCGTGGCCTGGCTGCATGTCGACTCGGCCCGCGCACCATCGATGACGCCGACGCTGGCCACCGCCTCGATCGGCTTGCTCACTCCTTGGAGATGGAGGAGAGCGGCGCTATCGGGCCGGTGTACTTCGGCCCCCGCATCCGGGAGGAGCCCTTCCTGGAAGGATTCATGCTCCCCCGCGACACCCCCAAGTACAACGGGACGGTGAAGCCAGAAGACTAGCTCATCGACTACACCACGGCCATTGGCATCACCAGTGCCAATCGCCGTCTCGCTGTGCGCTACGCACCGCTCATGCTCCAAGGGTCGGCCCGCACATGGTTGAACAGCCTGCCGATGGGCAGCATCAACACGTGGGTGGACTTCGAGGAAGCCTTCATCCACAACTTCACGGGGACCTACAAGCGACCCGGCCACCCTAGCCAGCTCGCCATGTGCGTGCAGGGACCTACGGAGACCGGTCGCGAATACCTCGCACGCTGGACCGAGCTCCGGAACAGCTATGAGGGCGTGCATGAAGTCCAGGCGATCCAGTACTTCGTCAACGGGTGCCGAGACGGCACTCTCTTAAAGCACAAGCTCTTACGCTCCGAGCCGGCCACCATGGCCGCGCTCATGGTGACGGCGGACAAGTATGCCAACGCCGACTCCGCCATGAAGATCCAGGTAGCGCTGGATGAAGCCGGCAAGGTGAAGCCAGTTCCCCCTCCGAAGCCGGCCGACGAAAGTAGCCGACAACAGCATCACCAGAACAACAAGCGCAAGGCTGACCAGCCGGCGCCGCATCGCAACAACCGGCTCGTCGCGGCCGCCGAACCCGCGGCGGACCCGGCGGCGAAGCGCCGGCAAACCGGCAAGACAGCATGGCAACCCGCCATGAGCTTCGAGCAGATTCTCGACGCCCCCTGCAAGCACCACAGCGGCGCAAAACCCTCCACGCACACACTCCGGCAGTGCGCCATCACCAAGTGCATCATGAGGGGCGACATCCCCCCCCCCTCCGGCTTCGGCTCTAGGCACGGGACAGCCGCCTCTGCCTCCACTGCCGCCTCCAGCTGGCAGCACGATGCGCAACGACGCCTACCCGGACCAGAACGCGGCCTACGTCTTCTTCACCAGCCTCGGCGACGACAAGCGCAGCGAGCGCCTCCTTCGGTAGGAGGTGAACACCGTCGTCCCAGCTAAGCCGGAGTTCATGCATTGGTCGGATCGCTCGATCACCTGGACCCGGGAGGATCACCCGGCAGTCATGCCGAGTCCGGGTGGTTACGCCCTCGTCCTCAACCCCACCATCGTCGCGCGGCGCACATGCAAGTTCTCCCGAGTCCTCATCGACGGCGGCAGCAGCATCAACATCCTCTACCACGACACGATGACCAAGCTCGGCCTCAAGGTCGAGGACCTGGAGCCGACCCGAATGATCTTCCACGGCATCGTGCCCGGCCTCTCCTGCTCCCCCATTGGCCGGGTCCAGCTAGAATTCCTGTTCGGTGACAGCAGCCACTTCCGGCACGAACCGATCTGGTTCGAAGTGGTGGACCTGTCCAGCGTGTATCACGTGTTGCTGGGCCGGCCCGCGCTCGCCAAGTTCATGGCGGTTCCCCACTATGCGTACCTGACGATGAAGATGACGGGTCCCAAGGGCCTCATCGCCATCACCGGCGATTACCGCAAGTCCCTGGAGTGCGCCTGAGACAGCGCCAAGTTGGCCGAGTCGCTGGTCATTGCCGAGGAGCGGTGCCAGCTCGACCGGATCGTCACCCTGCCTTGTGAGGCCTCCACCGCGTCGATCTCGACCTCGGACCCGGCCGACGAGGCCGCCTTCAAGCCCTCCAAGGAGATCAAGAAAGTGAAGCTCAACCCAGAAGACCCCAGCTGCAGCAAGTACGTCGTCGTAGGCGCCCGCCTCGACGACAAATAGGAAGGCGAGCTCGTCGACTTCCTCCGTGAGAATCGGGATATCTTTGCATGGACCCCCAAGGACATGTCGGGTATCCTGAGGAAGTACACCGAGCACAAACTTCACGTTCGCAAGGACGCCAAGCCCGTCCGTCAACCCCTATGACGATTTTCCGAAGAAAAGAGAAGGACCATTGGTGAAGAGGTCGCCAAGCTTTTGGCGGCCGGCTTCATAATGGAAGTGTTTCACCCCGAGTGGCTGGCCAATCCATTCCTCGTCCTGAAGGAGAACAAGAGCTGGCGCATGTGTATCAACTACACCAGCCTCAACAAGGCATGTCCCAAGGATCCGTTCGCCCTCCCACGGATCGACCAAGTCATCGACTCGACCGCCGGGTGTGAACTCCTGTCCTTCCTGGACGCTTACTCCGGCTACCACCAGATCAAGCTGGACCCGGCCAATGCCCTGAAGACGTCCTTCATCAAGCCCTTTGGGGCGTATTGCTACATCACCATGTCGTTCGGCTTGAAGAACGCCGGTGCCACCTTCCAGCGCTGCATGCAGAAATGCCTGCTGCCGCAACTCGGCCGCAATATCCACGTGTACGTGGACGACATCATGGTGAAGACCAAGCAGCACCTCACGCTCCTCGACGATTTGAAGGAAACATTTTCCAACCTACGTGAATACAAGGTCAAGCTTAACCCGAAAAAATGCGTCTTCGGCGTCCTGGCCGGAAAGCTACTCGGCTTCCTCGTCTGGGAACGCAGCATTGAGGCGAACCCGGAGAAGATCAAGGCAGTCGAGCGCATGCGCAAGCTGGCTCGGCTGCGCGATGTCCAGAAGTTCAACGGATGCTTGGCCTCGGTCAGCCGGTTTCTAAGCCGGCTGGGCGAGAGGGCGCTACCCCTGTACCAGCTGATGAAGAAGACGAGCCTGTTCGAATGGAACGGCAAGGCAGACGAGGCCTTCCAAGACCTCAAGCGCATGCTCTCCACCGCACCAGTCCTGGTCGCGCTGACCGACAAGGAGCCGCTGCTGCTCTACATAGCCGCGACCTCGCGGGCGGTCAGCATGGTGCTGGTGGTCGAGCGACTAGAGAAGGGCAATATCCAAGCCGTCCAGCGCCCAGTCTACTACCTGAGCGAGGTGCTCTCCAACTCCAAGCAGAACTACGCGCACTACCAAAAGATGTGCTACGACGTGTACTTCACCTCCAAGAAGCTAAAGTAGTATTTCCAAGAGCACGTTGTCACTGTGGTCAGCACGGCGCCTATCGGAGAGATCATCGGGTGCCAGGACGCCTCTGGCCGGGTTGCCAAGTGGGCGATCCAGCTAGCCGGCCACACCATTCTCTACGAGCCCAGCACCACGATCAAGTCTCAAGCCCTGGCCGACTTCCTCATCGACTAGACCGAGACCCAGTACTTGCCGCTGCCTCCCAACTCGATGCATTGGCTCATGCACTTCGACGGGTCCAAGATGCGACTCGGCTTGGGGGCCGGCATCGTACTATCGTCCCCGAAAAGTGACCGTCTCCGCTACGCGCTCTAGATCCACTTCGCCGCCTCCAACAACGTTGCCGAGTACGAAGCCCTTGTGCATGGCCTCCGGCTTGCCAAGGAACTCGACATCCGCCGCATCCTGTGCTACGGTGACTCGGACATGGTGGTGCAGCAGTGCTCCGGCGAATGGGACGCCCGCAACCCCAACATGGCAAGCTACCGCTTCCTCGTCCAGAAGCTATCCGGATCCTTCGAGGGCTGCGACTTCCTCCACGTCCCGCGCGTGGAGAATGAAGCAGCCGACACGCTCGCCAAAATCGCCTCGTCACGGCAAGCCAACCCATCCGGCGTCTCCCTCGAGCACCTACGCAAGCCGTCCGTCAAGCCATCACCGGACTCCGAGTCCATCCACGTGCCAGACGACCCGGCCGCACCTCAACCCGGCCCAGGGACTGCTCAACCCGGCCCGGGCGTCGCCATCCCTGACCCGGGGGCTGCTCAACCCAACTCGGGGGCTACTGACTCGGAACCGACCCTGGTGGCCATCTTCGCCGTGGTTATGGCTCCATCTTGGGCCCTCCCAATATCGGAATTTTTGGAGAACGGGGTTCTCCCCATGGACGAGACCGAAGCTCGACAAGTGGAGCGTCGGGCGTCCGCCTACAACATCATCAAGAACGAGCTCGTCAAGCGCAGCTCCACCAGCATGTTCCAGCGCTACGTCGAGTAGGAACAGTGCATCGACATCCTCCGCGACATACATCAGGGCGAGTGCGGGCACCACACCGCATCACGATCCCTGGTGGCCAAGGCGTTCCGCCACGGTTTCTACTGGCCCACGGCCCTCGAATATGCCGAGTCGCTCATCCTCAAGTGTGAGGGATGCTAGCGCTTCAGCAAACACAGCCACCAGCCGGCATCAGCACTCCGCACCATACCGATCGCCTGGCCCTTCGCAGTCTGGGGACTCGACATGGTGGGACCCTTCAAAACCGCTCGAGGCGGCATGACGCACTTGCTAGTGGCAGTGGAAAAATTCACCAAGTGGATCGAGGCAAGACCAATCAAGAAACTGGACGAGCCAACAGTCGTCCGATTCATCAAGGACATAGCGGCGCGCTACGGCATGCCAAACAACATCATCACCGACAAAGGCACCAACTTCGCCAAGGGCGCGCTCGAACAATACTGCTCCGTCTCCGGCATCTGCCTCGACCTGGCCTCCATTGCGCATCTGCAGTCCAACGGGCAGGTCGAGCGGGCCAATGGACTCATCCTGTCCGGCGTCAAGCCGCGACTCGTTGAGACGCTCATCCGCTCACCCGGCAGCTGGCTTGACGAGTTGCCAGCTATTCTCTGGAGTCTACGCACCATGCCGAATTGGTCGACCGGGTTCACCCCGTTCTTCCTCGTCTACGGAGCCGAAGCCGTCATCCCGACCGACGTCAAGTTCGACTCGCCGCGCGTCGCGATGTACACCGAATCCGAAGCCAGAGAAGCCCGTGAAGACGGCGTCGACCTGCTCGAAGAAGCATGCCTCCTGGCGCTCAATCGCTCGGCCATCTACCAACAAGGCATCAGGAACTACCACAGCAAGAAGATCAAGCCCCTCGCATTCCGCGAGGGCGGCCTCGTCCTCCGACTCGTCCAAGAGCAGGCAGGCCGGCACAAGTTGTCCCCTCCATGGGAGGGCCCATTCATCATGAGCAAGGCCTTGCGCGACCGCAACGCCTACTACCTCATCGACGCACGCAAGTCAAGGAAGCACAAGAAGGACACCGCCGGTGAAGAAACGACCCAGCCATCGAACGCGGAACTCCTCCGCCCATTTACAGTTAGCCGCACGAGCGTATGTATCGTCGCCTTTTGTAAACGCATGAAACTACGGGGGTCCCCGAACAAGACTCGAGGGCTGCCTTTTGTCGACCAATTTATTGGGTCCTATTTTCTTGCATCACTATACCACTGAACCCGGCCACCGGTCCGACTCGCTCGACCCGGGAGCTCGGGGGCTGGCCGGCTCGGTCGCCACCCCGCCGCCTTAATTGGTAATTCCTGATAAAGTTAGGACACCGTGGTCCCCCACTTCGCCCTAAAGCCACAGATCCAGCTTTGGCTGTCGGCTGGCAAGCACAACGGGCCAAAGCTCCTTTACGCTTCATACACTAAGTCAAAGGCTACCGGGTCGATCAACCCGGCTAACCATTCATCAAATGAACAGCCACATGACCGGCTGCTCGCCAACCGGCTTCGCCGGATTGCCGCCAACCGGCCCAGTGGGTGTTTCACTCGCGCTCAACATTTCGAGGGACCCAAGTCCTGCGCGCTCCTCTCAAAGAACCGAACTCCTTGTCACGGACCAGAGCCTCGGCCGTATGACTCGTGAGGGGGAGGTTTGAGAAAGGAAAAACGCATGAAATCGGTCCAAAAACGGAAGGCAAAAAGCAAAAGCACCCACGACATCTACACAAGTATTTAAGAAAAGGTCCACGGCCCAAGTTCATTACACCCTAAAAACCCCTAGTGGGTGGGTGGACCTGCTATTTAACAAATTATTACACGAAGTGTCTCGGGCATCTCTAGCGCCGCGCCGTGACGTCGACGGCCCTCCCCTGGGGGCCTCCGGATCCAGCGAGGTGCCGGTGTCCTCCTCAGCACCCGTGTCGCGGTAGACGCCCGTCTCCTCCGAGCTCCCCTCCGGATCGTGGAGGAGCAAGCCGTAGTCTTCACCGTCCACGGCCCTGCCGTCTTCCGTCCTCTCTGGATGGAACTCGACATGGAAGGCGAACTCGGCGACATAGCTGGCCCCAGAGGTGATCCGGCCGGCCTGCTCCTGCAAGTGCTGCTCCGAACCGGCCCGCTGGCCCATCAACGCGTCCAGCTACAGGTCCGGATGCCAGGACAACGCGAACCGGAGCGCCATCTCAGCACCAGCACGAGCGGCGGAGACACGCCACTCACCAAGCCGGTCCGGCCCCATCTCCAACCAACGCGCCAGGCGCGAGAAGCTGCTCGGTTGGACGGAGTCCGGCCATAGGGCCGCCGTCATCGCGGCGCCGTCCTGGGACAGCCGCCCTAACTGCGTTCCCAGGACCTGCAGGCGGGCCTCAGCGGCGGCGACGATCTCCGGGAAGGTTCAGGCCACCCGCGGATCCGTCTCGGACCCAACGACGCCGGTCGGGTGGCGCTGATGGCAGGCAGCTTCCTCCGCCAGCCGATGCGTCTTCGGGAAGGCCCCTGCCGCAAAGGAAGAAGCAAGTTAGAAGAAGAACAACAAGGAAGAAAGGCCGGATCCTGACCCGGCAAACGACAAGAAAAAACACTTATGGGAGAAGGACTCTTCCAGGTGCTGCGCTTCAAGCAACGTACCATGCCGCTCCCGTTTGATGGCATGATTGCGCTCCTTGAGCGCCTTCTCCTGATCGGACGCCTTGGCAAGGGCCGCCTTCAGCTCGGCGTCCTTGCCTTCGGCCGCCTTCTCAGCCGCCTCGCGGAGACGGGCCTCGTGCTGACGGGCCCCCTCAGCCGTGGTGACCTGCTCCCGCAGGCGATCCACCTCGGCTTGGAGCCGGCCCTTGTCGTCGGCCAGCTGGCTGCGCTGCTGGTCCGCCTCCACCAGGGCTTGCTGTACCTCTGCCACCTTGGAGGCTTCCGCCTTAAGGTGCTCCACCTTAGCCTCAAGGAAGCTCTTGTGACCCTCCAGCTGCTCATGCAGCCGGTTGGCCTCGTCGAGGGACCGCCGAGCCGCGGCCGCCTCCGCCCTCGCCTGCGCCGCCTCAACGCCAAGACAGCCGGTGTCGGCAACGAGCCGGTCGTAGTGATGACCGGCCCAGAGCAGACGAGTCCGCCAGGACAGCACCTTAGCTATGAAGAAGGACTCGGCAGAAGAAAAAAGCAAGACTTAAGATTTGGCCCAACTGTTACCCAGTTGGCCCAAATCTCGGGGCTACACCCAGTGGGTGCGCTAGCACGCCCCACTAGAAAAGAGCACAAGAATACCTGCGGTGATGCGGAGCTCCTCCTCCTTGGCGGCAAGCTGCCCTTGAGCTCCCGGTGCTTACCCAGGAGGCGATTGTAGGCAGCAACCCGGAAGGCGTCAAGATGCTGAAGAAAGCAGAAGTCAGAACAAGGCCAACACTCTAAAGATTCGACCCAACTACTACATAGTTGGCCCAAACCTCGGGGGCTACACCTAGTGGGTGCGCTGGCGCGCCCCCACAAAGAAGAAATTACAAGAAAACTTACCAGAACGGCGCGCTCCAGGTCGCGCATCTGCTCCACCTCGGCCTGGGCGAAGGCCTCGAGCCGCTCCGTCCGGCCTCGCAGGCGGCGACTGACGGCGTCTAGCGCCGCCTCCTCCTGGGCCTGAGGCCCGAACACAACGGCGCTCCCGCTCCGCGCCGGCTACGGCACGGCAGCTCGGCGCCCTTCCTGCCGGGGCACCAAGGCATACTCCCCACTGGCCGCTCACGACGCGGCCAACACCTCCTCCGACGCCCCTCCTGGCGCCAATGATGACCCGGACGTCGGGACGCCCTGCGTCGCCGTCTCCGGCCCAGCTGTCGGGGCGGCCTCCGGCACCGCCGCCCACAGTGCCTCCTCCAAAACCTGCGGCGCCTCCGACACCGTCGCCCGCAGCGTCTCTTCCAAGACGGTGCCGCCTCCACCACCATCAGCCCCCGCTCGCCCGACCACGTCGGCCCATCGCGGGGAGTCATCCGCCACCTCCACGACCGCCCGGTCGGGGATCATGACCTCAGCCCTGCCTCCACAGCCGCGCTCCCTCACGGACGATGGTTCAAAGACCGTCGCCGCCACTACCATGCCCTCCGGAATCTCGCGCCAGGCCGGCTCCGCGCCGCCTCGTGCCCATGTCGCCGCCGCGTCGGTCCAAGCACGGACCGACGCCGCCTTCAGCTCTGCCTCCTCCTGGTTCCTGTCCCGCCAGGCCACGGCTTCGGCATCGTTCGGATCCAGGCCAAGGTCCGAGTCGGCCTGTTCCTCCACCTCGGCCTGGTCGGCGAGGTCGGACCGGCTCCTGTGGAACTCGGCCCCTTCGGCGGCCCCAGCTTCCGCCGCCGCCCTCGCCAGCGCAATTGGCGACCTGAAGAAGAAGATCGAATGAGCAGAAAAGAAACAAGACTAGCTCAAGAAAAGAAAAGTTGAGCGCAACAGGAAATGAAGCTAACCCCGCCAAGACCGGGACCGGGGTTGGCCCCCCGTGCCCGCCACCGCGCTTCCTCTTGGCCGGCCTCCCGGCCCCGGCCGGGTCCGCCGTGCGCTTCGGGGCCTGGGTCGCGGCGCGAGGCTGTCTTTCCCATGCGGGCGTCTCGGCGCCGCCCCATGCGAGGACCCGGCTCTGCCCACGTCGCCGCCTCCCCCGCCCAACGCTGCTACACCAACAACTGGCGTCAGCACCGATCGTTCCGTGCCGCGGTCAGCAACTCAAAGACACATGAAGAAAAACATGAGACTTACCCGCGCGACGCCCAGCGCCGGCTTCAGACTTGGCCTCCTCCTCCCCGCCACGAGCTGCGGGCTCCTCTGGCGCCACCGGCGCCACCTGCGACGAGGCCCAGACGTAAGGATGCCGAATCGCTCTCAGAAGTACCACCCGCGTCGCGTCTGGACGGACGAGAAGGTGCACGACAGCAAAGTAAGAAGACCAGACACTCACCTGCGGCGCCGGGTTCGACCGGCTGTACGGCGCCTTGCCAAACTCCCAGTCCTCCCCAAGGTTGGCCTTGGAGATGTCATTCACGCCGCGCGCGACCTGCGCCGCGGACAGTCGCGTCGACCCCATGCGGTTGGGGTCTTGAAGGTCGACCATCTCACTGATGAGGCAGGAGCGCCCCTGAAACGGAAGGACCCGACACTTGATGAACGCGGCGAGGAGGTCGGTGCCGGTGAGCCCCTCCTGTGTCCTCATCACCGTCACCCGCTCGCAGAGATTAACGATCTCCTGCGACGGGCGCCTGGGCGAGTAGCCCCGGTTTGTCTTCGCCCGCGGCGGTGCGATGGCAAAGGCCAGAAGATTGATGTGATCCACGCCAAGGTTGCGGACGTAGAAGGAGTTCTGCCACTTCTTGGTAGAATCCTCCAGTGGGATCTTGGGGAAATCCGCCCCCGACCGCTTCGAGATGACGGCGGCGCCGCAGTCGGCGAACTCCCCGGTCGACGGCCCTGCTGCTTCCAGGAGAAGAAGCGCGCCTAGAGGTCGATCGAAGGCTCGACCACCAGGTACCCCTTGCAGAGGGTGACGAAGCTGGAGAGCTGGACGATGGCGCCGGCGCCAAGATGATGCGGCTGGAGCCCGAAGAACTCCAAGAAAGCACGGAAGAAGGTGCTCACCGGCAGCCCGAATCCGCTCTCGAAGTGCGTGAGGAAGACCACGCGCTCCTGCCCCTCGAGCCGAGGCCTCTGCTCGCCCCGCGGCAGGCGGACGCTAACGTCCGTCTCCCGCGGCAGGCGCCGCGTTGCCCGGAGTTGGGCGATGTCCTCGGAGGTGACGCTCGAGCCCATCCAGGAGCCCGATGGCAGCGACATGATCAAAGGAAGAAGAAGGAAGATGGAGAGAAGGAGTTCTGCTCGGAGCAGCGGGTGCCGTAGTGCGTCAAGTTGCAAAGAGCGGAGCGAGAGCAAAGGGACAGGAGGGCGCGACCGAGAATAATGTCCGCCGCCCCTTGCCCCCCAATTTATAACCCTCGATTTGAACGTGGGGAAGTGGGGAAGTGGGATCGTCTGCACACACACACGTTCCACTAGCCCGCAATAAGTGCGCACGTACATGCGCAGTAACTGCCCGGGGAAGAGCAATCGGCCCCCGGACGCCACAATAAATCCGCACGCTTGGGCCAAGGGCGCGTGGCGGTGGGCCCCAGCCCACCGCCCGGTCCCTTCACGCGCTTGGCCTATCAGGCCCCTCCGACTTCCGGGCACCACGTTGTGCCCGCGCGAAGCCCGAGGGATTGCCCCAAGATTCGGCAGACTTCTCGGTCCCCGCCATGGTCGGGATGCCACGATCCGGTTTCTGAGAAAGCCGGCACACAATGGGTGTTGCCGGACCCGGCGCTCGTAGGATCCACCTTGCTTAAGGGGGAAACTGCGAAGGCCCACTCATCCGAAGACGGCGGACCTTCACAGCTTCGGGGACTACTGTCGGGGGGATGGACCCCGGGCAGGCAACGAAACCCGGATCCTCTTCAAAAATAACGGGGTTGGCACTGCCCCTCAATACCGGCACACACTTGGCCGGGTCGCTCGACCCGGCCAAGCCTCGAAGCCGGCCAGACTAGCCGACCCGGCAAGACACGTCGACTCGGCCCCAACAACTAGCGCAAGACAGCCGAACCCGGCACGACCGAAGCCTCCTCAACAAGCCAGTGCCACCCGTGGCGTGCTATGCAATCCAGCCGCGGGACCACTCCCGTCCCATCCAGGCCGTATGATGGGTACAAGACATCAATCAATGATGACCGAGGTAACAGTGCCCCGCCCATGCTTCGGGTCAGCGGGTACGTAGCAACAGTGCCCCTGACCTACCCGCTAACCAGGGCCGGCATGGCTACAGTGCCCCTGCCTTCACCGCTGACAACAGCAAGCGGCGACTTGACAGAGAGCACTGTACACGACTCGACTCAGCCACGCCCTGACGATCGACAAGACGGCGCACAGTCCCTCTAGGCATGCGGGGCCCGCACCTAGGGGAACCCGGCGAACCACAAGCCCTCAACGAGACCCAGCCTGGGTCACCGTACACCGACAATTCAGACCCACCAACTTGTAACATTACCACTGTACCCCTGGGGGGTTGACCTATAAAACCCCCCAGGAGCCCTCATGCATGAGGGAGAGAGAGAGAAGAGAACTCATTCCATCACACACACCTAGTTAGCAACACCCAAGGAGAGGGAACTGCCTAAGCCTTGGCCAGCTTCCTTCCTATTCCATACAGCTCCAGGAGCAACATTGTACTATCAATCATACAACAACACTCGGCAGGACTAGGGGTATTATCTCTCCGGAGAGCCCCGAACCTGGGTATGTCCGGCGTCCCGCACCCGCTCATGCCAACCTTGCCTCTGGAGTCCACCAGCGCCCTCGAGCCTCCTCCTCTCTTTAGCCATCCCTTGGCATCTGTCGTGCGCCCACCACGACAAGCAGCTTCAAGTTGAACAAGACCTGCTCAATGATAGATGGACAGACATCCTAATAGCCGAATAATACGGCCTCAAGTGCACAACCAAGGGTTACCCGAAGCGCAGATTGCTACCTCAGTTCGATGAGGAGGCGCCGGAACCTGTACCACGCGGTCGGGACAATGCGACTAACCGACCACCATGCAGTCGGGATAAAGCAGCAGCTCAAGCCGAATAGCAGCCCGCCTCAACCCAAAGAAAAAACAGAGATAAAATAGCTCGGGGTCGTACATACGACCCTCGGCAGGACCTGGATGGTAAAGCAGAACATACCAGATCGATCTACGGATCGCGAGGACGTGCCTCGACGCGCAACGTCGGCTACCTATTCGGACGTGACAAGTCTAGTAACGACCGGGCCGAAAACCGCAGACGGACTCCATCTAAGCTACATCGCGACGTGGCCCAATATAGAGGCGCCGCACACCCACTCTACTTCACTGACGAAGTAATGGAGCATGAATTCCCAGAAGGGTTTAAACCGTGAATATTGAATCATATGATGGAACAACTGATCCCGATGTATGGATCGAGGACTCTCTTCTCCATATTCATATGGCTCGCGGAGATGACCTTCACGCCATCAAATACCTCCCACTAGAACTCAAAGGACCACTAAAATACTAGTTAAACAGTCTGCTTGAAAACTCTATCAGCAGCTGGGAGGATTTGTAAGACACCTTCCGCGACAACTTCCAAGGTACATATGTCCGGCCACCAGATGCCGATGACTTAAGTCACATCGTCCAGCAGCCAGGAGAGTCAGCCAGGAAGCTCTGGACTAGGTTCTTAGTTAAAAAGAACCAAATTGTAGACTGTCCGGACGCAGAAGCCCTAGCGGCCTTTAAATACAGTGTTCGGGACGAGTGGCTCACCGACCACCTCGGTCAGGAGAAACCAAAATCCATGTTAGCCCTTACCACTCTGATGACCCGCTTTTGTGCGGGAGAAGACAGCTGGCTCGCTCGTAGAAGCAGCAGCACCAGTGACCCGAGCACTTCCGAAGTTCGAGATGGCAACGGGAAACAACGACGCAATAAACACAAACGTGGAAATAGTAGTGAGGGAACGCACGACATAACGGTTAACGCCGGATTCAGCAGCCCCAAACCCGGTCAACGAAAAAAGGCATTTATGGAAAATAGAGATGGACCATCCAATTTAGATAAGATATTGCATGGGCCCTGCCAGATTCATGGCCACCCCAATAAACCAGCTAATCACACCAACAGAAGCTGTTGGGTCTTCAAACAGGCCGGCAAGTCAAATGCCGAACACAAGGGGAAGAGGCCGCCTGGCGACAGCGACGGCGAAGAAACTCGCCAACCAAACACCGAGGGTCAGAAGCAGTTTCCCCCCGAAGTAAAGACAGTGAACATGGTATATGCGACACACTCCCCTATAGGGGAAATGCACGGAGTGCTCCCGCCGTACAAAGGACCATACTACGGCTACCTCAGCCGAACTACACAGTAGGGGACTAGCAGTTCGGCTTACGCCGCTCACCTAATATACCTACGAAGTCTACACCGCACATACATTATACCCTGGGCACCGACGGAAGCACAATACGGACGGACCTGCAAGTACTCCCATAACCTCCACTTTTTTCTAATTACTTTTTCTTCTTCCTTTCTCTCTTTCCTCTCCACAGGTGGCTCAATGGCTGGCCACGAACTCTATCGGAGTTCGGGTGCGTAACTCACCCAAGGGCTATTTCCGTCAAGGAGTCCCTTCACCGAGGACAGGCGGCGCAGACGTTCGACAGGAGGTCCAAAATAACTTTTTGTAGACCGCACTCTCTATTTCGAGCCTGTAAAGTGCCTTTTCCCCCGCCTTCGACCCCTGGCATGTCAAATAGCCAGGGTTGCAGCTTTGATATCTATATAAACGATTGGCACATCACTCAGATCCCAGTAAAAATAATCCACTCTTTTGTAAAGAACCGAGTTTTTCCCCTACGGTTGTTTTAAACATACACCTCGGCATAACTTGTCAGGCGCTCGGTATGGGAACAAACGAGTTGCCGACAAGTCCGAACAGCTCCATAGCGTACTTCGGCGTCGTGAGTTTGGCCTTATATGCATCTGCTCCGAATCATGTCTTGGGTCAATAGTTGGGTTACCCGGCTCCTGTGCTTGCTATCCTACATTCCGCTCTATCGGCTAGGGTAGTAAAGGGAGAACTACTACGATTGTGCTTCTGGTTCACCTGGTTAAGCACCTCAGTATAGAAATCTGAAAACTGACTGTCATGATGCGGCGAGAGCTGGTCAACCACTCGATAACTTATTGGAATCTTTCGTGATTCCCTCCGTGCCACACGAAGGACCTCTTTCCGGTTAAATATGTAAACGCATCGTATGAATAAGTCGCATACATATAAGGGGCTATATCATAGACCCACCATAAAACTCCTATGGCTAAGTGAAAGTGTTAACGCCCTATTTTCTGATTGCCTGGTTCGCCGCATTGACACCTCCTTCACGGACCAAGACATTGGGTCAAGAGTGATCAGATACTTTTCTGAACGCCCCCGTATTTCCACGAGGGGGTTGAAGCCGACGACTGGAAAACTATCGGATTATATAAAAACGGCTGCACAGGAGGAATAATGGCCTTTAGGCAATACTAAAATGTAGACTTATTATAAAAAATATCTTCTACAATTCGTACAGAGTTCATTCGAATATTATGCCTTTCGAACATTGACCCTCTATCAAGCGGGTAGCCTCCAAGACGTCCTCAAAATAATGCTCTGGTGTGTGATGGTCCTTGCCCTTGGGTGGACCCTTTGCTGCAATATCGATGGCCTTCATCTTCCCCTAGTATGTCTTGACTCGGGCAAAGGCCATCCGTGCACCTTCAATGCACGACGACCGCTTTGCGGTGTCGATATGTGGCACGGCATCAGTAAGCCGTTGCACCAAGCCGAAGTAGCTATTTGGAATAGGCTCAGTCGGCCACAGCCGGAGTATGACGTTTTCATGGCAGCGCCAGACATCCTATGAAGCTCGGCCCATTGGGACATCTGTTCATTCAGCAACAGAGGGCGTTTTGATGCACTAAACTGTGACCAGAAAAGCTTGTCCATTGCATATCCCTCTTGCGCCTGGTAAAGTTGCGCCGCATCGGAAGAACTCTTCGGCAGGTCCAAAAACTCGTCTGGAGAGCTCCACACTTGGTTAAGCTGAGCATAATTCAGATCGCCGAACTTAGTCTATAATAAAAAGGGCTTACTAGCCGCAATCTCCCCAGCTTGCCGGATCTCCTCACGGGACACTCTAGATTCGGACCACGCTTCTTTCGCCTCTCGCAAGGCCTTGTCAAGATCAGTCGTTCTGCCTTTATTCGCCTTCTCAAGGAATTCGCAGCGGCTAGTAGCATTCTTTAGTTCAAGCACCATCGCAGATATTTTCCCCGCGTCTTGGTGCCGAGTAGGTCGATCGGCCTTTAACTCGGTTGATGCCTTTTCAGCAGCCGCATTACTAAACCAGGCCTTCTCCTTGGCCTGGGCCAGCTCCACCCAAAGAATCTCAACGGCGGCGGCACCATCCGCAGCCATATATATCCCAGTATGCAATTTTCAGTGTCACGCTTATATTACAAACACATATGTGTAAGGACAGCTCTGAATACACACCTTGCAACTCGTCAAGACGCCTATTGATTAACGCAATGTCATCCCCTGCCACATCAAGCTTCCGCTGCAGCTCGACAATATCTGTAGTCTGGGCAGTCGTCAGGGGAGAAACAGCCTGTGTTCCAATTAATTAGGTCAGTCCCTTGGCATTTCTTTTGATCCTATGATTGCCTCCCTCGGGAAGCCAATCAGAGTCTCATGGGCTACTATCTATACATAGGTGCATTTTGTGAATAAAACACAATTGAACATATTACAGTAAAAACCTCGAAACCTCTTATTAGGCCCGCAAAGGCCTCATTCAATCCGCGCTTCACGGACAGGACCTTTTCAACCACCGTGCCCATCAAGGTATGATGTTCCTCTGAGACGGACCCCTGCTGCAGCATGTTCGTCAGTATATCCGGCGCCTCTGGATCTCCGGAGTGTTGGGGAACGTAGTAATTTCAAAAAAAATTCCTACGCACACGCAAGATCATGTTGATGCATAGCAATGAGAGGGGAGAGTGTTGTCTATGTACCCTCGTAGACCGAAGCGGAAGCGTTGACGCAACGTAGAGGAAGTAGTCGTACGTCTTCCCGATCCGACCGATCCAAGCACCGTTACTCCGGCACCTCCGAGTTCTTGGCACACGTTCAGCTCAATGACGATCCCGAGCTCCGATCCAGCAAAGCATCGGGGAGGAGTTCCGTCAGCACGACGGCGTGGTGACGATCTTGATGTTCTACCATTGCAGGGCTTCGCCTAAGCACTGCAACAATATGACCGAGGTGGAATATGGTGGAGGGGGGCACCGCACATGGCTAAGGAACGATCATGAAGATCAACTTGTGTTCATGGGGTGCCCCTTGCCTCAGTATATAAAGGATGGAGGAGGAGGAGGCCGGCCAAGGCAATTGGTGCGGCCAGGATGTGGAGTCCTACTAGGACTCCAAGTCCTAGTAGGAGTCCACCAAGAGGGGAGGAAGGGAGAAGGAAGTGGAGGAGAAGGAAAGGTGGCCGGCCCCCTTTTCCCTAGTCCAATTCGGACTAGAGGGGAGGGGGCGCAGCAGCCCCTTGGCCCTTTCTCCTCTTTCCACTAAAACCCATCAAGGTCCATTGCTTCTCCCGTAACTACTCGGTACTCCGAAAAATACCCGAATCACTCGGAACCTTTCCGATGTCCAAATATAGTCGTCCAATATATCGATCTTTACGTCTCGACCATTTCAAGACTCCTCGTCATGTCCCCGATCTCATCCGGGACTCCGAACTCCTTCGGTACATCAAAACTCATAAACTCATAATATAACTGTCATCGAAACCTTAAGCGTGCGGACCCTACGGTTCGAGAACAATGTAGACATGACCGAGACACGTCTTTGGTCAATAACCAATAGCGGGACCTGGATGCCCATATTGGCTCCTACATATTCTACGAAGATCTTTATCGGTCAGACCGCATAACAACATACGTTGTTCCCTTTGTCATCGGTATGTTACTTGCCCGAGATTCGATCGTCGGTATCTTAATACCTAGTTCAATCTCGTTACTGGCAAGTCTCTTTACTCGTTCCGTAATACATCATCTCACAACTAACTCATTAGTTGCAATGCTTGCAAGGCTTATGTGATGTGCATTACCGAGAGGGCCCAGAGATACCTCTCTGACAATCAGAGTGACAAATCCTAATCTCGAAATACGCCAACCCAACATGTACCTTTGGAGACACCTGTGGAGATCCTTTATAATCACCCAGTTACATTGTGACATTTGGTAGCACACAAAGTGTTCCTCCGGCAAACGGGAGTTGCATAATCTCATAGTCATAGGAACATGTATAAGTCATGAAGAAAGCAATAGCAACATACTAAACGATCGGGTGCTAAGCTAATGGAATGGGTCATGTCAATCACATCATTCTCCTAATGATGCGATCCCGTTAATCAAATAACAACTCTTTTGTTTATGGTTAGGAAACATAACCATCTTCGATTAACGAGCTAGTCAAGTAGAGGCATACTAGTGACACTCTGTTTGTCTATGTATTCACACATGTATTATGTTTCCGGTTAATACAATTCTAGCATGAATAATAAACATTTATCATGATATAAGGAAATAAATAATAACTTTATTATTGCCTCTAGGGCATATTTCCTTCACGGAGGCTGCTGTAGGAGTACGGCCACCCTTTGAAGGGATCCGTTTATTCGTATCCAGCTGTAGACCGGATTGTTCGGGGCCTTCATTACTGGTCCCCGAACCCTGGGCCACCGAAGTATCACCTTTGGGTAATATCTTCATCATCCCTCACACCTCCTGTTGGTCGGGGGAGACCCTCCACGACGACACCTCAAAGTCGTCCGCCTTACGCGGTGGAGAGGCCGGTGGAGGCGTCTCGCTTTCCATCATCTCTAGGACAAGGTCCCCCGAGGAAGATGATTGTTGAAGAAAACTGCATGCCAATCTGCAAAATTATATATTCTAGGCATTACAAGAAAAAGAACGGGACATGTCTAAAACATCCTTGTTTACTTACGATTTGGTCTGAGGCTTGTCCTCATCATGAGACTGCGCATCGACGTCCTCCAAGCCTGAGCCGCCCGACAAAGGCATCTTGCCTCGCTTAGGAGCCTTTTCCTCCCAATCTTCGGAGGCGGCCTTTTCTTTCCATGGGGGAAGAGGCGTTGACCTCCCACTCATTTTTTTCTTCGGATGATGGGATCTTGATTCCTCTGAACACAATGTCTGATTCACCTTCGAGAGGGAGGTCATCTTTGGTCCTCTCCGCCTTGCCCCCCTTCACAGGCATCTAGTATGGTGCCAGGGCCAGCATCCTTATCAAAACAGGATCCACTGGGCCTTCGCGCAGGGGGGGCGAACACATAATTAGTTCCGCTTTCTTTATCCATCCCTGGAAGAAGATAGTTTGCTCAGTACCATATTACAGTCTGTGTAACTACAAAGTGTTCGGAAGACAAGTGCTTACCGGGGTATCCGGACGGTTGTAGGCCAGCATCCTTAGCAGTGTCCGGCCAATGTTTTTGCTTCTGAAAAACAGCTTCCACATCCCTTCATGCGTAGTGCCGAAGAAGTGCTTGAGGGTTCGTGGTCCTTCTAGATTAAGCTCCCACATGCGACGAGACCTGCGCTGGCATGGCAAGATTCTGCGAACTAGCATCACTTGAATCATGTTGACAAGATCGATGTCTCTCTCAAGGAGGGTTCGGATGCGCCTCTATAGAGTTTGCACTTCGTTAACTGATCCCCAGTCCAGCCCCTTGTTAATCCATGATGCAAGTTGTGGCGGAGGGCCGGAACGCAGGTATAGCTTCCCACTTGGTGCTATGGGGTTCCGTGACATAAAACCACTCTCGCTGCCATTGGTTGGAGGTTTCGGTGAAAGAGCCTTTTGGCCAGAGAGTGTTGGTAAGCTTGTTCACTACAGCACCATCGCACTCTGCTTGTTCCCCATCGACTACCTTCGGCTTCACACTAAAAGTCTTGAGCCATAAGCCGAAGTGTGGGGGGATTTGGAGGAAGGCCTCGCATGTAATGATAAATGCTGAGACATGGAGGAAAGATTCCAGAGCTAGATCGTGAAAATCTAGTCCGTAATAAAACATTAGCCACCGGACGAAGGGGTGAAGAGTGAACCCTAGCCCTCGGAGGAAGTGGGAAATGAATACGACCCTCTCGTCGGATCTGGGGGTCGGGATAGCCTGTCCTTGAGCAAGAAGCCTATGGTGGATCTCCGCGGTCAAGTATCTGGCTGCCCGAAGCTTTGCAATATCCTCCTCTGTAACAGCAGAAGCCGCCCATCAGCCTTGAGGGCTGGGTCCGGACATGATGGGGAGGCTTGAAGCAATGAAGTCGAACCTGGGGTGCTAGAACTCGAGGTTGGGAAGGCTAAGGAGAGGTTTGGCATAAAAAAGACGGCCCTTGGTTCCTTTATAAAGGCAGCGGGTATTGAACGCCTCCTCCTAAGCCTGAGAATCTACCTATTCCTAAGGAATCTTTCCCGCGGGACGGTTGGGTTACCCACGCTCGTATTGATGAGAATCCCGCGATAAGGGGACACAATCTCTGCTTCGACAGGACGTGCCAACAAAAACTACGCCCCAGAATGTGGAATGGCGGGATGGGAAGCTGTTCGAAATAATGACCGGGCAAGCATGATGTCATGTTACTAAAGTTGTCAGCAGATTGGATTCGTGAAATATTATACCTCTCTACAGTTGTGTGTTGCAGGTCCGGACACGTTTGTTTTCGTCTGAAGATTATCTTGGAGTTCGGAAGGAGGAACCCGCCTTGAAATGCCGAAGATAGATCTACGCGTCGGATACCTTGTCATTGAAGCTAGGTTCAGGGGATACTGAGGGAGTCCTGGACTAAGGGGTCCTCGGGCGTCCGGCCTGTTAACTATGGGCCGGACTGATGGGATGTGAAGATATGAAGACCGAAGACTGCACCCATGTCCGGATGGGACTCTCCTTGGCGTAGAAGGCAAGCTTGGCGACCAAATATGTAGATTCCTTTCTTTGTAACCGACCTGGTGTAACCCTAGATCCTCCCGGTGTCTATATAAACCGGAGGACTTAGTCCGGAGAGGATATATTCATTACCATAGCCATACAAGCTAGACCTCTAGGGTTTAGCCATTACGATCTCGTGGTAGATCAACTCTTGTAATACTCATATTCATCAAGATCAATCAAGCAGGACGTAGGGTATTACCTCCATAGAGAGGTCCCGAACCTGGGTAAACATCATGTCCCCTGTCTCCTGTTACCATCGACCTTAGACCCACAGTTCGGGACCCCCTACCCGAGATCCGCCGGTTTTGACACCGACAGCCTGTTAATGGCCCGTCATGTAAATGGGCCAATCATGGGTCGAGGTATATTTCAACCCGCTATTGGCCCATGAAATTCTACCTTATCTTCAAGTCCAATTCTACCTATTTTTCTTGAGTTCTTGATCTACTCAGTTTATTCCGCTGCAGTGTTTGGGTTTGACTCAAAGTTTCGGAAGAAATTTTGAATCACGCATTCACCACCCTCCTCTGGTCGATATACTCACGGTCCTTTGAGAGAGAGAGAGAGACCACCATGTCTTGTTTAGATCTGGATATTATGAGAGAGTGTCAATAGAGCAACCCTTTTTATCGAATATGCACGAGTGTGCCTATCATTCATTATAGAAGGGTGGGAAAGACTCTGATATGTTTCCAACGTATCTATAATTTTTTATTGTTCCATGCTATTATATTATCTGTTTTGGATGTTTAATGGGCTTTAATGTACCTTTTTATATTTTTGGGGGGACTAACCTACTAACCAAAGGCCCGGTGCAAATTGCTGTTTTTTTGCCTATTTCAGTGTTTCGCAGAAAAGGAATACCAAACGGAATCCAAACGGAATGAAACCTTTGGGAGAGTTATTTTTGGAACAAACGTGTTCCAGGGAACTTGGAGTGGACGTCAAGAAAGAAGCAAGGAGGCCACGAGGCAAGAGGGCGCGCCCCCACCCTTGTGGTCCCCTCGCAGCTCCACCGACCTACTTCTTCCTCCTATATATACTCATATACCCAGAAAACATCCAGGAGCACCACGAAACCCTATTTCCACCGCCGCAACCTTATGTACCCATGAGATCCCATCTTGGGGCCTTTTCCGGTGCTCCACCGGAGGGGGAATCGATCATGGAGAGCTTCTACATCAACACCATAGCCTCTCCGATGATGTGTGAGTAGTTTACCATAGACCTTCGGGTCCATAGTTATTAGCTAGATGGCTTCTTCTCTCTCTTTGGATCTCAATACAAAGTTCTCCTCGATTCTCTTGGAGATCTATTCGATGTAATTCTTTTTGCGGTGTGTTTGTTGAGATCCGATGAATTGTGGGTTTATGATCAAGATTATCTATGAACAATATTTGATTCTTCTCTGAATTCTTTTATGCATGATTTAATATCTTTGCAAGTCTCTTCGAATTATCAGTTTGGTTTGGCCTACTAGATTGATCTTTCTTGCAATGGGAGAAGTGCTTAGCTTTGGGTTCAATCTTGTGGTGTCCTTTCCCAGTGTCAGCAAGGGTAGCAAGGCACGTATTGTATTGTTGCCATCGAGGATAAAAAGATGGGGTTTATATCATATTGCTTGAGTTTATCCCTCTACATCATGTCATCTTGCCTAATGAGTCACTTTGTTCTTACGAACTTAATACTCTAGATGCATGCTAGATAGCGGTCGATATGTGGAGTAATAGTAGTAGATGCAGAATCGTTTCGGTCTACTTGTCGCGGACATGATGCCTATATACATGATCATGCCTAGATATCCACATAACTATGCGCTTTTCTATCAATTGCTCGACAGTAATTTGTTCACCCACTGTAGAATTTGCTATCTTGAGAGAAGCCACTTGTGAAACCTATGGCCCCTGGGTCTATTCTCCATTATATTATTCTCCCAACAACTAGCCATTTCTGTTGCCGTTTATTTTGCAATCTTTATTTTCCAATCCATGCAACAAAAATACCAAAAATATTTATCTTATTATCTCTATCATACCTCACCTTTGTAAATGACCGTGAAGGGATTGACAACCCCTTTATCGCGTTGGTTGCGAGGTTCTTGTTTGTTTGTGCAGGTATGAGGGACTTGCGTGTAATCTCCTACTAGATTGATACCTTGGTTCACAAAAACTGAGGGAAATATTTACACTACTTTGTTGCATCACCCTTTCCTCTTCAAGGAAAAACCAACACATGCTCAAGAGGTAGCAATAAGGATTTCTGGTGCCGTTGCCGGGGAGATCTACATACAAGTCAAGACATACCAAGTACCCATCACAAACTCTTATCACTCGCATTACATTATTTGCCGTTTGCCTCTAGTTTTCCTCCCCCCCACTTCACCCTTGCTGTTTTATTCGCCCTCTTTTCCGTTCGCCGCTTTTCTGTCCGTCTCTTTTCGCTTGCTTCTTGTGTGCTTGTGTGTTGGATTGTTTGTCACGATGGATTAAGATAATACTAAATTGTGTGATTTTTTCAATACTAACAATAATTATTTTATTAGCACTCCGATTGCTCCTCTTACCGATGCTGAATCTTGTGAAATTAATACTGCTCTGCTAAACCTTGTTATGAAAGATCCGTTTTCTGGCCTTCCTAGTGAAGATGCCGCTACCCATCTAAACAGCTTTGTTGATTTATGTGATATGCAAAAGAAGAAAGATGTGGATAATGATATTGTTAAATTGAAGCTATTTCCGTTTTCGCTTAGAGATCATGCTAAAACTTGGTTTTCCTCTTTGCCTAAAAATAGTATTGATTCATGGAATAAGTGCAAAGATGCTTTTATCTCTAAGTATTTTCCTCTCGCTAAGATCATCTCTCTTAGAAACGATATTATGAATTTTAAGCAACTTGATCATGAGCATGTTGCACAAGCTTGGGAGAGGATGAAATTAATTATATGTAATTGCCCTACTCATGGATTAAATATATGGATGATCATACAAAAATTTTATGCCGGATTGAATTTTGCTTCTAGAAATCTTTTAGATTCGGCTGTCGGAGGCACTTTTATGGAAATCACTTTAGGAGAAGCTAATAAACTCCTAGATATAATTATGCTTAATTATTCTCAATGGCACACCGAAAGATCTACTAGTAAAAGGTTCATGCTATAGAAAAAATTAATGTTTTAAGTGGAAAGATGGATGAACTTATGAAATTGTTTGCTAATAAGAGTGTTTCTTCTGATCCTAATGATATGCCTTTGTCTACTTTGATTGAGAATAATAATGAATCTATGGATGTGAATTTTGTTGGTAGGAACAATTTTGGTAACAACGTGTATAGAGGAAACTTTAATCTTAGGCTGTTTCCTGGTAATTTCTCTAATAATTATGGTAATTCCTAGAACAACTCTTACCGAAATTTTAATAAGATGCCCTCTGATTTCGAGACTAGTGTTAAAGAATTTATTATTTCACAAAAGAGTTTCAATACTTTGCTTGAAGAAAAATTGCCTAAGATTGATGAGTTGGCTAGGAACGTGGATAGAATTTCTCTTGATGTTGATTCTTTGAAACTTAGATCTATTCCACCTAAGCATGATATCAATGAATCTCTCAAATCTATGAGAATTTCCATTGACGAGTGCAAAGAAAGAACCGCTAGGATGCATGCTAAAAAAGATTGCTTTATAAAAGCATGTTCTTCTAGTTTTCACGATAATAAGGATGAGGATCTAAAAGTGATTGATGTGTCTCCTATTAAGTCTTTGTTTTCCTATATGAATTTTGATAAAGATGGGACTGGAGATGAGTCAACTTTAGTTAAAAGGCGTCCCAATGATTCGGGGTTTTTAGATCTTGATGTAAAAATTGGTAAAAGTGGGATTGAAGAGGTCAAAACTTTACATAGCAATGAACCCACTATTTTGGATTTCAATGAATTTAATTATGATAATTGCTCTTTGATAGATTGTATTTCCTTGTTGCAATCCATGCTAAATTCTCCTCATGCTTATGATCAAAATAAAGCTTTTACCAAACATATCGTTGATGCCTTAATGCAATCCTATGAAGAAAAGCTTGAATTAGAAGTTTCTATCCCTATAAAACTTTATGATGAGTGGGAACCTACTATTAAAATTAAGATTAAAGATCATGAATGCTATGCTTTATGTGAGTTGGGTGCTAGTATTTCCACGATTCCAAAAAATTTGTGTGATGTGTTAGGTTTCCGTGAATTTGATGATTGTTCTTTAAATTTGCATCTTGCGGATTCCACCATTAAGAAACCTATGGGAAGGATTAATGATGTTCTTATTGTTGCAAATAGGAATTATGTGCCCTTATATTTCATTGTTCTTGATATAGATTGCAATCCTACATGTCCTATTATTCTTGGTAGACCTTTTCTTAGAACGACTGGTGAAATTATTGATATGAAAGAAGGAAATATTAGATTCCAATTTCCGTTAAGGAAAGGCATGGAACACTTTCATAGAAATAAAATTAAATTACCTTATGAATCTATTATGAGAGCCACTTATGGATTGCATACCAAAGATGACAACACCTAGATCTATTCTTGTTTTTATGCCTAGCTAGGGGCGTTAAACGATAGCGCTTGTTGGGAGGCAACCCAATTTTATTTGTGTTTCTTGTTTTGTGTTCCTGTTTAGTAATAAATAATTCATCTATATTCTGTTCAGATGTGTTTTTATGTTTTTAATTAGTGTTTGTGCCAAGTAGAACCTTTGGGAAGACTTGGGGGAAGTCTTTGCGATCTTGCTGTAAAAAACAGAAACTTTAGCGCTCACGAGATTAGCTGCCATTTTTTACTGGAGAGTGCAATTAGGCTAATTATTTTCGCATATGATTAATAGACAAATTACTCACGTCCAACAATTTATTTTAGAATTTTTGGGGTTACAGAAGTATTCGAAACCTACAGATTACTACAGACTGTTCTGTTTTTGACAGATTCTGTTTTTCGTTTGTTGTTTGCTTATTTGGATGAATCTATGGCTAGTATCGGGGGGTATGAACCATAGAGAAGTTGGAATAAATTATGATTAACACCAATATAAATAAATAATGAGTTCATTACAGTACCTTGAAGTGGTGGTTTGTTTTCTTATACTAACGGAGCTCATGAGATTTTCTGTTGAGTTTTGTGTTGTGAAGTTTTCAAGTTTTGGGTAAAGATTTGATGGATTTTGGAAGAAGGACTGGCAAGAGACTAATATTGGGGATGCCCAAGGCACCCCAAGGTAAAATTCAAGTACAACCAAAAGCCTAAGCTTGGGGATGCCCCGGAAGGCATCCCCTCTTTCGTCTTCGTCCATCGGTAACTTTACTTGAGGCTATATTTTTATTCACCACATGATATGTGTTTTGCTTGGAGCGTCTCGTATGATTTGAGTCTTTGCTTTTTAGTTTACCACAATCATCCTTGCTGTACACACCTTTTGGAGAGACACACATGAATCGGAATTTATTAGAATACTCTATGTGCTTCACTTATATCTTTTGAGCTAGATGATTTTGCTCTAGTGCTTCACTTATATCCTTTTAGAGCACGGTGGTCAGATGATTTTGCTCTAGTGCTTCACTTATATCCTTTTAGAGCACGGTGGTGGTTTTATTTTATAAAATTATTGATCTCTCATGCTTCACTTATATCATTTTGAGAGTCTTATAGAACAGCATGGTAATTTGCTTTGGTTATAAAATTGGTCCTAATATGATAGGCATCCAAGATGGGTATAATAAAAACTTTCATAAAAAGTGCATTGAATACTATGAGAAGTTTGATACTTGATGATTGTTTTGAGATATGAAGATGGTGATATTAGAGTTTGCTAGTTGAGTAGTTGTGAATTTGAGAGATACTTGTTCTAAAGTTTGTGATTCCCGTAGCATGCACGTATGGTGAACCCTTATGTGATGAAGTCGGAGCATGATTTATTTATTGATTGTCTTCCTTATGAGTGGCGGTCGGGGACGAGCGATGGTATTTTCCTACCAATCTATCCCCCTAGGAGCATGCACGTAGTAATTTGTTTCGATAACTAATCAATTTTTTGTAATAAGTATGTGAGTTCTTTATGAATAATGTTGAGTCCATGGATTATACGCACTCTCACCCTTCCACCATTGCTAGCCTCTCTAATACCGCGCACCTTTCACCGGTATCATACACCCACCATATACCTTCCTCAAAACAGCCACCATACCTACCTATTATGGCACTTCCATAGCCATTCCGAGATGTATTGCCATGCAACTTTCCACTGTTCCGTTTATTATGACACGTTTCATCATTGTCATATTTGCTTTGCATGATCATGTAGTTGACATCGTATTTGTGGCAAAGCCACCTTTATAATTCTTTCATAAATGTCAATCTTCATTCATTGCATATCCTGGTACACCGCTGGAGGCATTCACATAGAGTCATATGTTGTTCCAGTATCGAGTTGTAATTTGTAAGTAAATAAAAGTGTGATGATCATCATTATTAGAGCATTGTCTCATGTGAGGAAAGGATGATGGAGACTATGATTCCCCCACAAGTCGGGATGAGACTCCGAACGAAAAAAATAGAAAAAAAGAGGCCATAAAAAAGGCCCAAATAACAATAATAAAATAAAAATGAGAGAAAAAGAGAGAAGGGACAATGTTACTATCCTTTTACCACACTTGTGCTTCAAAGTAGCACCTTGATCTTCATGATAGAGAGTCTCCTATGTTGTCACTTTCATATACTAGTGGGAATTTTACATTATAGAACTTGGCTTGTATATTCCAATGATGGACTTCCTCAAAATGCCCTAGGTCTTCGTGAGCAAGCGAGTTGGATGCACACCCACTTAGTTTCTTTTGTTGAGCTTTCATATACTTATAGCTCTGGTGCATCCGTTGCATGGCAATCCCTACTCACTCACATTGATATCTATTGATGGGCATCTCCATAGCCCGTTAATACGCCTAGTTGATGTGAGACTATCTTCTCCTTTTTGTCTTCTCCACAACCACCATTCTATTCCACATATAGTGCTATGTCCATGGCTCACGCTCATATATTGCGTGAAGATTGAAAAAGTTTGAGAACATCAAAAGTATGAAACAATTGCTTGGCTTGTCATCAGGGTTGTGCATGATTAAATACTTTGTGTGATGAAGATAGAGCATAGCCAGACTATATGATTTTGTAGGGATAACTTTCTTTGGCCATGTTATTTTGAGAAGACATGATTGCTTTGTTTGTATGCTTGAAGCATTATTATTTTTATGTCAATATTAAACTTTTTTCTTGAGTCTTTCGGATCTAAACATTCATGCCACAATAAATAAAATTACATTGACAATTATGCTAGGTAGCATTCCACATCAAAATTTCTGTTTTTATCATTTACCTACTCAAGGACGAGCAGGAATTAAGCTTGGGGATGCTTGATACGTCTCCAACGTATCTATAATTTCTTATTGTTCCATGCTATTATATTACCAGTTTAGGATGTTTAATGGACTTTAATATACCTTTTTATATTATTTTTGGGACTAACCTACTAACCAAAGGCCCGGTGCAAATTGTTGTTTTTGTCTATTTCAGTGTTTCGCAGAAAAGGAATACCAAACGGAATCCAAACGGAATGAAACCTTCGGGAGAGTTATTTTTGGAACAAACATGATCCAGGGGACTTGGAGTGGACGTCAAGAAAGAAGCGAGGAGGCCACTATGCAGGAGGGCGCGCCCCAGGGGGGTGGGCGCGCCCCCCACCCACGTGGGCCCCTCGCAGCTCCACCGACCTACTTCTTCCTCCTATATATACTCATATACCCCGAAAACATCCAGGAGCACCACGAAACCCTATTTCCACTGCCGAAACCTTATGTACCTATGAGATCCCATCTTGGGGCCTTTTCCGGCGCTCCGCCGGAGGGGGAATCGATCACGGAGGGCTTCTACATCAACACCATAGCCTCTCCGATGATGTGTGAGTAGTTTGCCACAGACCTTCGGGTCCATATTTATTAGCTAGATGGCTTCTTCTCTCTCTTTGGATCTCAATACAAAGTTCTCCTTGATTCTCTTGGAGATCTATTCGATGTAATTATTTTTGCGGTGTGTTTGTCGAGATCCGATGAATTGTGGGTTTATGATCAAGATTATCTATGAACAATATTTGATTCTTCTCTGAATTCTTTTATGCATGATTTAATATCTTTGCAAGTCTCTTCGAATTATCAGTTTGGTTTGGCCTACTAGATTGATCTTTCTTGCAATGGGAGAAGTGCTTAGCTTTGGGTTCAATCTTGCAGTGTCATTTCCCAGTGACAGCAGGGGCAGCAAGGCACATATTGTATTGTTGCCATCGAGGATAAAAAGATGGGGTTTATATCATATTGCTTGAGTTTATCCCTCTACATCATGTCATCTTGACTAATGTGTTACTCTGTTCTCATGAACTTAATACTCTAGATGCATGCTGGATAACGGTCGATGTGTGGAGTAATAGTAGTAGATGCAGAATCGTTTCGGTCTACTTGTCGTGGACGTGATGCCTATATACATGATCATGCCTAGATATTCTCATAACTATGCGCTTTTCTATCAATTGCTCGATAGTAATTTGTTCACCCACCGTAGAATTTCTTGAGAGAAGCCACTAGTGAAACCTGCGGCCCCGGGGTCTATTCTCCATTATATTATTCTCCCAACGACTAGCCATTTATGTTGCCGTTTATTTTGCAATATTTATTTTCCAATCTATACAACAAAAATACCAAAAATATTTATCTTATTATCTCTATCAGATCTCACTTTTGTAAGTGACCGTGAAGGGATTGACAACCCCTTTATCGCGTTGGTTGCGAGGTTCTTGTTTGTTTGTGCAGGTACGAGGGACTTGCGTGTAATCTCCTACTGGATTGATACCTTGGTTCTCAAAAACTGAGGGAAATATTCATCACCCTTTCCTCTTCAAGGAAAACCAACGCATGCTCAAGAGGTAGCAGGCTCCCAAAGTCCATAGCGTACAAGAGTATTTACATCCACCATAGATACCCTAGCTAACTACTCACTATCTACCCGCACTGCGACCTCTACTGCAAAACCCTCGTTGTTACCCTTGATTAAGCCCGCGTTCCTGCATATCATGCCTTGCTCGCGCTATACGCCGCGTGATCTGAGCGATGGACAGAGACGCCCCAATGAACATGATGTCCTTTCGATGCCACCACAAGATCCACATGCCCAGAAGGCATTTTGCCTGTGTAGATTTCTGGTGCTCGCTCCTAAGATCCTATCTGATGCACCACTCGGCCAAAGTCTCGTCGTCCCGGGGTTTGAAGTCTGTTCTTACTGTATGCACACTGATCCTATGCCATACTTCCCTCGCAAAGACGCAAGTGACCATGAGATAGTCCATGGTCTTCTCGTGTCGGTCACACAATGGGCACACATCCTGGTGTGGTAGTCCCTGTCCAGCCAATTTATCTGATGTCCAGCACCGGTCCTTCAGTGCAAGCCAAGCAAAGAAGCGACACTGAAGGGGTGCACGGGACTGCCATGTGAATGCTGTCGTGGGTGATACTTGAAGCCCCATGAATCTCGTTGTGTATGCTGATCTTGCGAACAGAGTAACCCTAGCAAGAAAGTGTGGAGGCTCCTGCTTATATATAGTGGAGTAGTTTTATTTTTCTCTCCATAAAAACAATCGTTTAAATTGTGTAAAGGATGACGTCACAAAATCCGATGCAAAAATCTGACATACGTTAACAATCGGCAAAAAATCATTTTGATTGTTTTATGGATGCCAAGTTTAGTTGGCGAGCACGACAAATCTGACTTAGTTCATTTCTTGTCAGAAAATTGTCGTACTTGCAAATTAAATTTAACACCATCGGGTCAATATAAATTGCCATGGAAAATGTTAGATTGCATTCCTAAGAATTTGATGTCAAAATTTTAAGGTTTTCATATTTAAAAAAATAACATACAAAGGAAAAACTCTAAAATTACCAATCGTACAAATCAAACTAGACCATAGGAAGAAATCATATAAATTTTATTCCAAAATCTTATATATATTATTTGAATATATGAGATATTCTACATTGCTCATGTCTATTCTAATCACATATGATGTTTTTCGTGTCACGAACGGGAGTAAACAGGATCAAACAGATCAGTTTGTTGACCCCTCTCAGCAAAAGTTCATGTTTTGACCCTTTTGGTCAGTTTTTGCATGATCTGACCCTGGTTCGGTCTTTTTTTGATATCTGACCCTTTTTCCCATCACCAGGGTGCTCGGCAGTAGGATTACATAGCCTACCGCGAGGGCCTTCGGCGGTAGGAAACTAATCCACGTCAGCACCCAAAACGGACGTCGTCCCCCTCTGTCCCACGCTACCATTGCTGGTACTAGCGGTAACCTGTCTTATCCTACCGCCAGGGACCCCGGCGGTAGGGTCTAGACACTTACACGTGATGACCCACAAGTATAGGGGATCTACGTAGTCCTTTCGATAAGTAAGAGTGTCGAACCCAACGAGGAGCAGAAGGAAATGATAAGCGGTTTCCAGCAAGGTATTCTCTGCAAGTACTGAAATAAGTGGTAACAGATAGTTTTGTGATCAGATAATTTGTAACGAGCAACAAGTAACAAAAGTAAATAAGGTGCAGCAAGGTGGCCCGATCCTTTTTGTAGCAAAGGATAAGCCTCGACAAACTCTTATATGATGTAAAGCGCTCACGAGGACACATGGGAATATCGTGAAGTTCTTGCTCTCAGTATTATTTTTATATTTGGAAAACATATTCCGTGAAGTTTCAGGACTTTTGGAGTTGTGCAGAATAGGTCTCTAATATTTGCTCCTTTTCCAGCCCAGAATCCCAGCTGCCGGCATTCTCCCTCTTTATGTAAACCTTGTAAAATAAGAGAGAATAGGCATAAGTATTGTGACATAATGTGTAATAACAGCCCATAATGCAATAAATATTGATATAAAAGCATGATGCAAAATGGACGTATCAACTCCCCCAAGCTTAGACCTTGCTTGTCCTCAAGCGAAAAGCCGAAATCGAAAAATATGTCCACATGTTTAGAGATAGAGGTGTCGATAAAATACGGACATGAAGGCATCATGATCATTCTTAGAACATCAACTCATATAATTCTTTGTCATATAATCTCTAATGCTAGAGTAATAATTCAATCACAATATCAAGTATGAATCATAAACTTCATTGAAAACTAACAAACTACAATCTCACTCATTGAGCAATGGCAATTTATCATAACATAGGAAAGAGTCAATGTATAAGAGCTTTTCAGTAAGTCCACATACTCAACTATCATATAATATTTCACAATTGCTGACACTCACGCAATACTTATGGGTATGGAGTTTTAATCGGACACAGACAAAGATAGGGGCTTATAGTTTTGCCTCCCAATGTTTTACCTCAAGGGTAATGTCAATAGTAATAGTTCATGAAAACTCACATCCAATTAGTCATATATACCGGGATCTTTCCAACATATTGTGCTTGCCAAAGGATAAAGTGTAAAAAGGAAGGGTGAAAATCACCAAGACTCTTATGCAATGTAGGAGATAAAAGTAAAAGATAGGCCCTTCGCAGAGGGAAGCAGAGGTTGTCATGCGCTTTTATGGTTGGATGCACAAAATCTTAATGTGAAAGAACGTCACTTTATATTGCCACTTGTGATATGGACCTTTATTATGCAGTCTGTCGCTTTTATTACTTCCATATCACACGATCGTATAAAGCTTATTTCCTCCACACCAATCAATCATACATATTTAAAGAGCAATTTTTATTGCTTGCACCGATGACAACTTACTTGATGGATCTTACTCAATCCATAGGTAGATATGGCGGACTCTTATGGCAAGACTGGTTTAAGGGTATTTGGAAGCACAAGTAGTATCTCTACTTGGTGCAATGAATTTGGCTAGCATGAGGGGGAAAGGCAAGCTCATCATGTTGGAAGATCCAAGACAATATAATTCATCTCAGATGTAAGAAAACATAACCCATTACGTTGTCTTTGTGGTCCAATGTCAACTCTTTAGCATGTCATATTTTAATGAGTGCTCACAATCATAAAAGATGTCCAAGATAGTATATTTATATGTGAAGACCTCTCTTTCTTTATTACTTTCTATTAATTGCAACGATGGCCAAAACTGTGTTTGTCAACCCTCAACAACTTTTATTCATCATACTCTTTCTATGTGAGCTCATTACTCTCCATAAGACTCACATGATCTCTTTGTTTCTTTTTATTTCTTTCTCTCTTATTTTATTCACTTAGGATCATGGCAAAATAATCAAGCCCTTGACTCAACACTAATCTTTATTATATAGCTCACGGACTCGATTACATAGAAGGATAATAAAGCAAAACTCATGACTAGATCATACTAAGAACTTTTATTCTAGTAGATCAAGATATTACCAAAAGGATCGAACTAAGGAAAACGGTAAAGATAAAGTGATGGTGATACGATACCGGGGCACTCCCCCAAACTTGGCAGTTGCCAAGTGGAGTGCCCATACCCATGTGATTATGTCTCCTTTGTTGGTGAAGAAGGTGGAGTTGTTGATGATGGATAGTCGCACATCGAGCGTAGGAGGTCTTCTAGCTTGCGCATAATGCCCTTGAGTGCGATGATATGCTCCTCCAACAAAATATTTTCACGTGTGAGATACTTATTTTGTATATGAGCTAACTCAATCATCTTGAAAGCTTTGATTTCTGTTGGGGTAAGAAGATTGTGATCCAGTTGAAGGGTGTCTTCTGTTGCCGGAACTTGGTCCTCCATGGCCTTCTTGATCCCTTCATCCTTGTTGATCTCCATAGGTTCTTCTCTCTTCAGCTCTATCTTCATTAGCCAAGCATCGTTGCCCTCATGGTTGGAGGAGGAGGGAGACGACATAGTGCCTGGCCTTGACAACCCTGACCGAAAACAGCTCGAAAAAAGACAGAAGATTTTTGCGTGATACGGGAGTCAAAACCCCCGGGAGATTATATAATGAATTTTTACCAACCAAAATACGTGTCGTGTACGAAAACGGAGTCTGGAGAGCACACGAGGTGCCCACGAGGTAGGGGGCGCGCCCAGTAGGGTAGGGGGCGCGCCCAGTAGGGTAGGGCGCGCCCTCCACCCTCATGGAGCTCTCGTGTCCTTCCCGGACTACTGCTTATTTTTCTATTTTTTAAAATATTCCAAAACGGAGAAATATTGCCTTAAAAACTGTTTTGGAGTCGGTTTACCTACCGACCACATACCTATTTCTTTTCAGAGTCTGAAACGTTCCGGAAAGTGTCCCTTATGTATTCCTCCGGGGTTACGGTTTCAATAACATTGGTTTCAACATTTATGGGATTACCTGAGATATAGTGTTTAATTCTTTGACCGTTCACCACCTTCGGATTTGTGCCTTCGAAGTTGTTGATTTTTATGGCACTGGAACAGTAGACCTCCTCGATAACGTAAGGACCTTCCCATTTAGACAGAAGTTTTCCTGCACAAAATCTTAAACGAGAGTTGTATAGCAATACATAATCACCTACATTAAACTCACGCTTTTGTATCCTTTTGCCATGCCATCTTTTAACTTTTTCTTTAAACAACTTGGCATTTTCGTAGGCTTGGGTTCTCCATTCATCAAGTGAGCTAATATCAAATAACCTCTTCTCACCGGCAAGTTTAAAATCATAATTAAGTTCTTTAATAGCCCAATAAGCCTCGTGTTCTAGTTCGAGAGGTAAGTGACATGCTTTTCCATAAACCATTTTATATGGAGACATACCCATAGGATTTTTATATGCAGTTCTATAGGCCCATAATGCATCATCAAGTTTCTTGGACCAATTCTTTCTAGATCTGTTAACAGTCTTCTGCAAAATTAATTTGAGTTCTCTATTACTCAATTCTACTTGACCACTAGACTGAGGGTGATAAGGAGATGCAATTCTATGATTAACATCATATTTAGCAAGCATTTTACGGAAAGCACCATGAATAAAATGTGAACCACCATGAGTCATTAAATATCAAGGGACTCCAAATCTTGGAAAAATAACTTCTTTAAGCATTTTAATAGAAGTGTTATGATCAGCACTACTAGTTGGAATAGCTTCTACCCACTTAGTAATGTAATCAACAGCAACTAAAATATGTGTATAACCATTAGAGGAAGGAAAAGGTCCCATATGGTCAAAGCCCCAAACATCAAATGGCTCAATAACAAGTGAATAATTCATAGGCATTTCTTGACATCTACTAATATTACCAATTCTTTGACATTCATCACAAGATAAGACAAACTTGCGGGTATCCTTGAAGAGAGTGGGCCAATAAAAACCAGATTGCAGTACCTTATGTGCAGTTCTATCTCCAGCATGGTGTCCTCCATAAGCTTCGGAGTGACACTTGCGTAGGATCTATTCATGTTCATGCTCAGGTACACAACATCTAATAACACCATCTACTCCTTCTTTATAAAGATGTGGGTCATCCCAAAAGTAATGCCTCAAATCATAGAAGAACTTTTTCTTTTGCTGGTATGTGAAACCTGGTGGTATAAACTTAGCAACAATGTAATTAGCATAATCAGCATACCATGGAGCAGTATGAGAAGAATTTATGACATTTAATTGCTCATCACGAAAGCTATCATCAATAGGTAGTGGGTCATCAAGCACATTTTCTAACCTAGACAAGTTGTCTGCAACGGGGTTCTCAGCTCCTTTTCTATCAACAATATGCAAATCAAATTCTTGTAGCAAGAGAACCCATCTAATAAGTCTAGGTCTAGCATCTTTCTTTTCCATAAGATATTCGATAGCAGCATGATCAGTGTGAATGGTTACTTTAGAATCAATAATATAAGGTTTAAACTTATCACAAGCAAATACAACTGCTAAGAATTCTTTTTCAGTAGTAGCATAATTTCTTTGAGCATTGTCTAGAGTTTTACTAGCATATTGAATAACATTTAGTTTCTTATCAAGTCTTTGTCCTAGAACAGCACCTACACCATAATCATTAGAATCACACATAATTTCAAAGGGTAAATCCCAATCAGGCGGCTGAACAATAGGTGCAGAGATCAATGCTTTCTTAAGTATTTCAAATGCTTCTACACAATCATCATCAAAGACAAATGGTATATCTTTTTGTAATAAATTAGTCAGAAGCTGAGAAATTTTCGAGAAGTCCTTAATGAACCTCCTATAAAAACTGGCATGACCAAGGAAACTTCTTATACCTTTGATGTCCTTGGGACATGGCATCTTTTCAATAGCATCAACCTTGGCTTTATCAACTTCAATACCTCTTTCAGAAACTTTATGCCCCAAGACAATACCTTCATTAACCATAAAGTGGCACTTTTCCCAATTCAAGACAAGATTAGTTTCTTCACATCTTTGCAAAACTCGATCAAGGTTGCTCAAGAAATCATCAAAAGAAGATCCATAGACGGAAAAATCGTCCATGAAAACCTCACAAATCTTTTCACAGAAGTCAGAGAATATAGCTATCATGCATCTTTGAAAGGTAGCAGGTGCATTAACCAAAAGGCATACGTCTATAAGCAAAAGTACCAAACGGGCATGTAAAAGTAGTCTTTGATTGATCTTTGGCTGACACAGGTATTTGAGAGAAACTAGAATAACCATCTAGAAAGCAAAAATGTGTATGTTTGGACAATCTTTCTAGCATTTGATCGATAAAAGGTAAGGGGTAATGATCCTTTTTAGTAGCCTCATTTAATTTGTGGAAATCAATTACCATCCTATAACCTGTAATAATTCTTTGAGGAATCAATTCATCTTTATCATTAGGAACAACAGTAATACCTCCCTTCTTAGGGACACAATGGGCAGGGCTTACCCATTGACTATCAGCAACAGGATAAATTATACCTACCTCAAGGAGTTTTAGTATCTCCTTTCTTACCACTTCTTTAATTTTAGGATTCAGCCGGCGTTGATGATCACGAACTGGTTTAGCATCTTCTTCCAAATTAATTTTATGTTGACATAGAGTGGGACTAATGCCCTTAAGATCATCAAGAGTGTACCCAATAGCAGCGCGGTGCTTCTTCAGAGTTTTCAATAATCTCTCCTCCTCATGCTCTGAAAGGTTAGCACTAATAATAACAAGATATATCTTTTTCTCATCAAGATAAGCATATTTAAGAGTATCAGGTAACGGTTTAAGCTCAAACACGGGATCACCCTTGGGTGGAGGAGGATCCCCTAGGATTTCAACAGGTAAATTGTTTTTCAGAATAGGTTCCTGTTTAAAGAATACTTCATCTAATTCCCTTCTTTCATTAATAAACATATCATTTTCATGGTCTAGCAAGTATTGTTCTAAAGGATCACTAGGAGGTACGGCAATAGAAGCAAGACCAATAATTTCATCCTTACTAGGTAATTCTTCTTCACGGTGTTGTCTACTAAATTTAGAAAAATTAAATTCATGAGTCATATCATCTAAACTGATAGTAACAACATCTCTTTTGCAATCTATGGTAGCATTAACAGTATTTAAGAAGGGTCTACCAAATATATTGGGACAAAAGCTATCTTGTGGGGAACCAAGAATAAGAAAATCAGCAGGATATTTAGTTTTCCCACACAAGACTTCAACATCTCTAACAATTCCCATTGGTGAAATAGTATCTCTATTGGCAAGTTTAATTGTGACATCAATATCTTCCATCTCAGCAGGTGCAATATCATGCATAACTTCTTGGTATAAAGAATAAGGTATTGCACTAGCACTAGCACCCATATCACATAAGCCATGATAACAATGATCTCCTATTTTAACAGAAATAACAGGCATGCCTACCACAGGTCTAGGTTTATCTTTATCACGGGGTTTAGCAATTCTAGTAGTTTCATCACAGAAATAAATAACATGCCCATCTATATTATCAGACAAGAGATCTTTAACAATAGCAATATTAGGTTCAACTTTAACTTGCTCAGGAGGTGTATATGTTTTAATGTTGCTTTTACGAACCACAGTTGAAGCTTTAGCATGATCCTTTATCCTAACAGGGAAAGGTGGTTTCTCAACATAAGTAGGAACAATAGGATCATTGTAAGTGATAGTCTTTTCTTCAACTTTAATAGGTGCATCTACTTTTACTTCTATGGGAGGATGATATTTAAACCACTTCTCCTTGGGGAGATCAACATAGGCAGCAAAAGATTCACAGAAAGAAGTTACTATCTCAAAGTCAAGTCCATATTTAGTGCTAAATTTATGAAAAATATCGGTATCCATAAAAGATTTAACACAATCAAAACTAGGTGTCATACCTGACTCCTTACCATTGTCGAGGTCCCAATCTTCAGAGTTACGTTTAATTCTTTCCAATAAATCCCATTTGAATTCAATAGTCTTCATCATAAAAGAGCCAGCACAAGAAGTATCAAGCATGGTGCGATTGTTACCACAAAGCTGAGCATAAATTTTTTGAATAATCATTTCTCTTGAGAGCTCATGATTGGGGCATGAATATAACATTGATTTTGTTGGGGAACGTAGTAATTTCAAAAAAAATCCTACGCACACGCAAGATCATGGTGATGCATAGCAACGAGACAGGATAGTGTTTTCCACATACCCTTGTAGACCGAAAGCGGAAGCGTTAGCACAACGCGGTTGATGTAGTCGTACGTCTTCACGATCCGACCGATCAAGTACCGAACGCACGGCACCTCCGAGTTCAGCACACGTTCAGCCCGATGATGTCCCTCGAACTCCGATCCAGCCGAGTGTTGAGGGAGAGTTTTGTCAGCACGGAGGCGTGGTGACGATGTTGATGTTCTACCGACGCAGGTCTTCGCCTAAGCACCGCTACAGTATTATCGAGGTGGACTATGGTGGAGGGGGGCACCGCACACGGCTAAAAGATCAAACAGATCAATTGTTGTGTCTATGGGGTGCCCCCTGCCCCCGTATATAAAGGAGTGGAGGAGGGGGAGGGTCGTCCCTCTCTATGGCGCGCCCTAGGGGAGTCCTACTCCCACCAGGAGTAGGATTCCTCCTTTCCTAGTAGAACTAGGAGCCCTTCCAAGTAGTAGGAGGGAAGAAAAGGGAAGGGAAAAGGAGAAGGAAGGAAGGGGGCGCCCCCTCCCTAGTCCAATTCGGACTAGCCCATGGGGAGGGGTGTGGCCACCCTTTGAGGCCTTTCTCTCCTTTCCCATATGTCCCATTAAGGCCCAATACGAATTCCCGTAACTCCCCGGTACTCTCGAAAATATCCGAATCACTCGGAACCTTTCCGATATCCGAATATAGTCGTCCAATATATTGATCTTTATGTCTCGACCATTTCGAGACTTCTCGTCATGTCCCCGATCTCATCCGGGACTCTGAACTCCTTCGGTACATCAAAACATATAAACTCATAATATAACTATCATCGTAACTTTAAGCGTGCAGACCCTATGGGTTCGAGAACTATGTAGACATGACCGAGACACGTCTCCAGTCAATAACTAATAGCGGAACCTGGATGCTCATATTGGCTCCTACATATTCTATGAAGATCTTTATCGGTCAAACCGCATAATAACATACGTTGTTCCCTTTGTCATCGGTATGTTACTTGCCCGAGATTCGATCGTCGGTATCTCAATACCTAGTTCAATCTCGTTACCGGCAAGTCTCTTTACTCGTTTCGTAATACATCATCCCGCAACTAACTCATTAGTCGCAATGCTTGCAAGGCTTATAATGATGTGCATTACCGAGTGGGCCCAGAGATACCTCTCCGAAAATCGGAGTGACAAATCCTAATCTCGAAATACGCCAACCCAACAAGTACCTTCGAAGACACCTGTAGCGCACCTTTATAATCACCCAGTTACGTTGTGACGTTTGGTAGCACACAAAGTGTTCCTCCGGTAAACGGGAGTTGCATAATCTCATAGTCATAGGAACATGTATAAGTCATGAAGAAAGCAATAGCAACATACTAAACGATCGAGTGCTAAGCTAACGGAATGGCTCAAGTCAATCACATCATTCTCCTAATGATGTGATCCCGTTAATCAAATGACAACTCATGTCTATGGCTAGGAGACATAACCATCTTTGATCAACGAGCTAGTCAAGTAGAGGCATACTAGTGACACTCTATTTGTCTATGTATTCACACATGTATCATGTTTCCGGTTAATACAATTCTAGCATGAATAATAAACATTTATCATGAAATAAGGAAATAAATAATAACTTTATTATTGCCTCTAGGGCATATTTCCTTCAGATTTAAGCCTCCCCCAAGCTTGAGCGATGCTTTCTCCTTTGCGAGGCCAAAAATTATATATATAATTGCGATCACGATGAACAAGATGCATAGGATAAAACTTCTGATGAAATTCCAATTTCAATCGTTTGTAATTCCAAGACCTCATATCATCACATAGCCTATACCATGTCGATGCATCTCCCCTCAAAGATAAAGGGAAGACATTCTTCTTAACAACATCTCCGGGTACACCTGCAAGCTTAAATAATCCACAAACTTCATCCACATATATCAGATGTTCATCAGGATATTTTGTTCCATCTCCTAAAAAAGGATTAGCTAGCAGTTTTTCTATCATACGTGAAGGAACTTCAAAGCAAGCATTTTCGTTTTCAGTAGGTTCAGTAGGTTGAGGAGCAACTCTTTGCTCTACTGGTCGGGGTGAATATACCCTGAACAAGCCCCTCAGGGGATTACTTTCCATGGTAACAAGTGACAGTAAATTTCAGCACACTATATAAATTTTTCCTTACCAAATTCCACCTACCAAAGGCGCTTCACTCCCCGGCAACGATACCAGAAAAGAGTCCTGATGACCCACAAGTATAGGGGATCTATCGTAGCCCTTTCGATAAGTAAGAGTGTCGAACCCAACGAGGAGCAGAAGGAAATGATAAGCGATTTCCAGCAAGGTATTCTCTGCAAGTACTGAAATAAGTGGTAACAGATAGTTTTGTGATAAGATAATTTGTAACGAGCAACAAGTAACAAAAGTAAATAAGGTGCAGCAAGGTGGCCCAATCCTTTTTGTAGCAAAGGATAAGCCTGGACAAACTCTTATATGATGTAAAGCGCTCCCGAGGACACATGGGAATATCGTCAAGCTAGTTTTCATCACGTTCATATGATTCGCGTTCGGTACTTTGATAATTCGGTATGTGGGTGGACCGGTGCTTGGGTGCTTTCCTTACTTGGACAAGCATCCCACTTATGATTAACCTCTATTGCAAGCATCCGCAACTACAACAAAAGTATTAAGGTAAACCTAACCATGGCATGAAACATATGAATCCAAATCAGCCCCTTACGAAGCAACGCATAAACTAGGGTTTAAGCTTCTGTCACTCTAGCAACCCATCATCTACTTATTACTTCCCAATGCCTTCCTCTAGGTCCAAATAATGGTGAAGTTTCATGTAGTCGACGTTCACATAACACCACTAGAGGAGAGACAACATACATCTCATCAAAATGTCGAACGAATACCAAATACACATGACTACTAATAGCAAGACTTCTCCCATGTCCTCAGGAACAAAAGTAACTACTCACCAAGCATAAACATGTTCAAAATCAGAGGGGTATTAATATTTATATAGGATCTGAACATATGATCTTCCACCAATTAAACCAACTAGCATCAACTACAATAAGTAATTAACACTACTAGCAACCTACTAGCACCAATCTCGGACTTGGAGACAAGAATTGGATACAAGAGATGAACTAGGGTTTTGAGAGGAGATGGTGCTGATGAAGATGTTGATGGAGATTGCCCTCTCCCGATGAGAGGAGCGTTGGTGATGACGATAGCAATGATTTCCCCCTCCGGGAGGGAAGTTTCCCCGGCAGAACAGCTCCGTCGGAGCCCTAGATTGGTTCCGCCTCGTGGCGGCGGAGTTTCGTCCGAGAAGATGGCTTATGATTTTTTTCCCATCGAAAGACTCCATATAGCAGAAGATGGCCACTGGAGGGCCACTAGGGGGCCCATGAGGTAGGGGGCGCGCCCATGGGGGTAGGGCGCGCCCCCACCCTCGTGGGCAGGGTGTGGTGCCCCTGGTGAAGTTCTTGCTCTCAGTATTTTTTATATATTTGAAAAACATCTTTCGTGAAGTTTCAGGACTTTTGGAGCTGTGCAGAATAGGTCTCTAATATTTTCTCCTTTTCTAGCCCAGAATCCCAGCTGCCGGCATTCTCCCTCTTTATGTAAACCTTGTAAAATAAGAGAGAATAGACATAAGTATTGTGACATAATGTGTAATAACAGCCCATAATGTAATAAATATTGATATAAAAGCATGATGCAAAATGGACGTATCAACACGCCGCGGGCCGGCCGCCCCACCCCTTTCTCCCCCTACCCAGCCACCCGAAGAACATGTAGTTCTTCTCTCTCGCCCCCTCTCTCATCTCCTCCACTCCCCCCCTCAGATCTTCTTCGTTTCTTCACCCTTTTGCGGATCGAGATGGCCCTAAAACGAGAAAAGTAAGCTCCTCTGATCCCTCCAATTAGTCTTAGTCAAATAGCTTCCGATTCGTCCCATTATTTGATTCAAATAACCCCTATTTTAACTAGATATAATTTTTTTGTACCCTAGGATTGTTTTAGGTTGATTCTAGATGTTCTATTGTGTTGGATATGAACTCTAATCACTAGTTGGAATGGTAGTGTGAAGATGAACCCTAGTTCATAGTTTTTCGAAGGATTGTTTTTGATATGATGCATGTTGGAGGAATTTATTTCGATATGATGCATGTTGATATGATATGATATGATGCATGATGTATAGTGGATGTTGTTTGAGGAAATATGCTTAAGATGAACCCTAGTTCATGTTTTTTTTGAAAGAAAGATGGTATGATGCATGTTGGATGATTAACTCGTATGTTTGTTTTGCCATGATGCATGTTGATATGATGCGATGCATGATGTATAGTGGATGTTGTTGGAGAAATTTATATGAATGAATTAATCATGCGGACGTTATTATTTTGTATGCTTATAATGCTTATGTTTATGCATTAAGTATACCATCATGGTGATGTGGTTGAATATGATTTGTTAACTAGTTTGAAGATGAACCTAGTTTGAAGGTGAACCTAGTTTGAATATGATATGATTGATGTTAGTTGAACGGTTTAATATGATATGATGATTATATGTTGATAACAAAATGTTGTTGTTTCAGGAGGCCCCCCTTGGTCCGGCGGTCGGCACTAATTACACTATGCTTGACCCGACATTCGGCAATGGTCATCACACCCGTTACATCGAGAACGGAGTGGTAAAAAACAATGATTAATGTCTTGCATCAAAATTTTGCCTTCCCAAAAGTTTGTTACTAACTATTTTCATGTGCACATTGACAAATGCTTCCGCCATTACATATGAAGGGCCACACCAAGGTCTCTCAGATGAAGTACGACAACCGGTACGAGCCGTATTACAGGAGAGCCGGGTTGTTGGGTTTCATGCTCCAGTTCAAGCATGTGTCGTCGACGCTTGTCCATGCAGCTCTCACATTGTTGGTGGACCGTTGGCGCCCCGAGACGCACTCTTTCCATCTCCCATGTGGTGAGATGACGGTGACGCTCGAGGACTTCGCCATGATCACGGCCTTGCTGATCCAGGGCCATGCTCTCATTGGGCGCGTAGATAGGAAGAAGTGGCCGAGCAGGGTTACCACCCTCATCGGCGACTGCCCTCCCATCAAGAGTAACATAACGTCCGGTGTACCCCTCCTTGGCTCCTGCTCCACTGGCTCGAATGCCCGCAAGATGCGGATCTGAGGACTGTGGAGGAGTATGTGAGGGCCTACATGTGGTTTCTTCTCACAGAGGTCATGTTTCCAGACTGCTCAGGGGACAACCCCCTATGGATGTACCTGGACTTCCTCGACGACTAGGGTGCAGGGTACAGCTGGGGGTCCACCGACCTCGCGTACCTCTACCGTTCGGTAAGACATCATATATCTCAATATCCGTATATGGATGTATGTGTGTGCTACTTTAAACTATGTCACCTAATCATCAATTGTTGTTTGTAGCTGGATGACGCCACGCAGAGGACCGAGAAAACGTCTGGGATGTGTGGGTGTGTCTGGGCTCTCTCGATTTAGAGTTGGGAGCGGCTGCCGGTTGGTCGTCCCGAGAAACTGTAACAAACTACATGGACGGACTATGACGAAGATGGCGACAATGCTCGATAACCTACCGTTGCCTACTCTTGGGACGCAGTTAAAGTCTTCTCAAGCAAGGGCAGTGCGATGTACAAGGCCTTCACCAATGAGCTGGACAACCTGACATTTTTTCAGGTATACCAACGAGCGAGCTAGTTTTTTAATGTAGTCACTTTGACGGTCGCTAAATAGTCTTTCTATAGGTTAACTAGTGCCCGTACCATGATAGGGCTTGGGGGTTCGAACTGAACCAGACGTGCAACCGAGACCGCCTTCTGTACCGGTGCATTGCCCCAATGATATGCGTGTAAGTCGTCGAATGGCACCTACCACAGCGCGTGGCCACACAATTTGGCGCATTGCAGCACACACCGCCGGCACGCCCCCACGACACCGGTGGTTACAACCTTCACTGGTATGGGCTGCCATCTCTTTTACCGTGTTTTCCTTAAATTTGACGTTCTTATGGTCTTTTGTGTTTTCTTGTTTGTTATGCCCTTTGCAGGAAGAGTAGGCAGCATTCACAGTCAATAGTGGAGTGGGCCGAAAGCACAAGTCTTGTGTGAAAATGTGGGACGAGAGTACGTTCCGCAAAGACCAGGAGAGGTCAGGCATTGCTGGAATGTGTACGAGAGGCACATGAATTGGTATTGATGGCATCAAGTTTCGTCTGCGTTTGAGGCCATGGTGGACGGAAGCGGACATGGCATCACTATAGGAGGCGGAGGATTCTGAGGATGAAGCATACAAGAGAAACCTCAGAGATATGCAAGGTGATTTCAGGGAGTATGTACCCCTGATGAACAGAGTGGTAAATTTTGTTCAAATGCATTCAAGCCGACAGTTGGATGATGCTGACATGGTCATTAATGATCCTTACCTTTTGCAGGCCGCGAAGTTGAATAGAAACATTTTTGATGGCTCGAATGCACTAAGTTCTGACCCTGGAACCTTGGAGGGTGATAGCAAGATGAGGGAAGCGATGAAGGTAACTTTAAGCCTCATGGCATTCTATTCGAGCAACCACAAATTTGATTTATGCCATGTTCTTACTTTTTTGCAACCCTAAGTCTGATCCAAGCCATTCTATTCTATATTTGTTTTCGCGGAAGATCATGAACCGTTGTCGCAGGCTAGCGGGCATGCTTGGGTGCGCTGCCTTGATTGACGTGCATGTTCCTACTCCTGGTGGGTCGACACATGCCCTGGCTTCATCAAGCCACGCCGAAGGAGGTTCCTCGAGCCATGCCGCCTCGTCGTCTCGCCTTGTTGACGAGACCGAGGAAGAAGATGATCAGAGAGAAGAGGACGAGGAGGAAGATGGAGAAGAGGAAGGAGGTGACGACGAAGGAGGTGATGAGGAGGAGTACAATGATGATGACGGGTCTCCACCGACTCAGCCAACCCAGGGGAAGAGGGTATCTCATCCACACCAGGATGTTTTGCGCCCATCCCCGTTTCAGAAACCGCTTCCTTGTCATCGCCCGAAAAAGCCGGACGAAGGCTGCTTGAAGAGAAACAAGGAGTGTGCCGCTAAGAGGGGGAGGAACTAGAGTGTGAACTTGCTTAGTTAAACTAGTTGTGCCATGCTGAAGTACTCAGTTTTGTGTTATAGCTACCTATTTTACTATGTTGAATCTATTTATATGTTGAACTTTTGGGTGCGTCGATTTGCTGTCTATAATGTGTGAGGACATCATATTTTTCATATCCAAACAATATTTGCTGCTGTCTGTTTATCTGTCATATGCAAACACTATTTTCATATTTATAATTCAAATGGTCAAATTCTTGTAAAAAGAAGTGAGGAGCCTGCCACAAGGCACATGGCGGTAGGTTTTCACAGCTGCCTGGCGGTAGGATATGAAAACCTACCGCACCCTCCTTTTTTCAGTCACAGAATGCTTCCACTCCTGGCACACCCTATTGTTGGAAATATGCCCTAGAGGCAATAATAAAAGCATTATTATTATATTTCTTTGTTCATGATAATTGTCTTTATTCATGCTATAACTGTATTATCCGAAAATCGTAATACACGTGTGAATACATAGACCATAATATGTCCCTGGTAAGCCTCTAGTTGACTAGCTCGTTGATCAACAGATAGTCATGATTTCCTGGCTATGGACATTGGATGTCATTGATAACGGGATCACATCATTAGGAGAATGATGTGATGGACAAGACCCAATCCTAAGCATAGCACAAAGATCGTGTAGTTCGTTTGCTAGAGCTTTTCCAATGTCAAGTATCTTTTCCTTTGACCATGAGATCGTGTAACTCCCGGCTACCGTAGGAGTGCTTTGGGTGTATCAAACCTCACAACGTAACTGGGTGCCTATAAAGGTGCATTACAGGTATCTCCGAAAGTGTCTGTTGGGTTGACACGGATCGAGACTGGGATTTGTCACTCCATATAACGGAGAGGTATCACTGGGCCCACTCGGTAATGCATCATCATTATTAGCTCAAGGTGACCAAGTGGTTGATCACGGGATCATGCGTTACGGTACGAGTAAAGTGACTTGCCGGTAACGAGATTGAACAAGGTATTGGGATACCGACGATCGAGTCTCGGGCAAGTAACATACCGATTGACAAAGGGAATTGTATACGGGGTTGATTAATCCTCGACATCGTGGTTCATCCGATGAGATCATCGTGGAGCATGTGGGAGCCATCATGGGTATCCAGATCCCGCTGTTGGTTATTGACCGGAGAGTCGTCTCGGTCATGTCTGCTTGTCTCCCGAACCCGTAGGGTCTACACACTTAAGGTTCGGTGACGCTAGGGTTATGAAGATATGAATATGCAGTAACCCGAATGTTGTTCGGAGTCCCGGATGAGATCCCGGACGTCACGAGGAGTTCCGAAATGGTCCGGAGGTAAAGAATTATATATAGGAAGTGTTGTTTCGGCCATCGGGACAAGTTTCGGGGTTATCGGTATTGTACCGGGACCACCGGAGGGGTCCCGGGGGCCCACCGGGTGGGGCCACCTGTCTCGGGGGGCCACATGGGCTGTAGGGGGTGCGCCTTGGCCTTCATGGGCCAAGGGCACCAGCCCTACTAGGCCCATGCGCCTAGGGTTTCCACCACGGAGGAGTCCAAGTGGTGGAAGGCACCCCGAGGTGCCTTGGGGGGGAGGGAAACCCTCCCCTGGCCGCCGCACCTAGGAGATTGGATCTCCTGGGCTGGCGCACCACCCCCCCTTGGCCCTCCTATATATAGTGGGGGAGAGGAGGGATTTTATACCTCAGCCTTTGGTGCTTCCTCTCTCCCCGTTACGTCTCTCTCTCGTAGTATAGGCGAAGCCCTGCTACTGTGACACCCTGCATCCACCACCACGCCGTTGTGCTGCTGAATCTTCATCAACCTCTCTTCCCCCCTTGCTGGATCAAGAAAGGAGGAGACGTCATCCGTTCCGTACGTGTGTTGAACGCGGAGGCATCGTCCGTTCGGTGCTAAGATCATCGGTGATTTGAATCACGTCGTGTTCGACTACATCATCCCCGTTCTTTGAACGCTTCCGCTCGCGATCTACAAGGTACGTAGATGCATCTAACCACTCGTTGCTAGATGAACTCATAGATGGATCTTGGTGAAACCGTAGGAAAATTTTTGTTTTCTGCAACGTTCCCCAACACCTATCACCGTTGGGTGTGACCGTAGGGTGTGAAAACCTACCGCACAAACTTTGCCATTTTCTGTCACAGAAAGTTTCGCCTGCATAGGTGCGCCACACCCTACTACCACCCTCCTCGGCGGTAGCTTTAGCCACCCTACCGTCTTATGCCTTGGCGGTAGGGTAGTTAGGACACGTCGGACCATAAACAGCGGGTGACGGAGGATGCCGTTATCCTACTGCCGGTGACTACGGCGGTAAGAAAAATGATCAGATTTCGAAGTTTTTTCAGACGAGATCAGATTGTTCAAAACTCAACCAAAAGGGTCAAAACAGGAAATTTTGCCACCCCTCGCCCCCATCCATCGCCGTCTCCAACTATCGGGTTATGGCTACCGGACAGTTAACAGCGCGGCAGTCCCTCCATTTATAACCTCTCATCCCATCTCCCTCCATATTCCCAGATACCACTATCCGCAACTCAAAGCGAACTACTAGGACGAGCCATGGACGACGACATCGACAGCTCCTGCTCCACCCCTTTCGCCAGCGCGCCGTCCAGCCCCGGCCGCTCCCCTTCCATCTTCGGCGGCGGCGGCGGCGGCTATTTTTTCAGTGCACCGGCCAGCCCCATCCACCACCTGTTGTTCTCGTCCTCCTCGGCCGCCGCTGGTGCCCCTAATGGCGGCGGGTACGGTGGACTAGGTGACGCGGAGTTCGAGTTCGGCGGCCCTGGCGAGCACATGATCTCTGCTGACGAGCTCTTCCAGAACGGCCAGATCCGGCCGCTCACCCTGTCCCCGCTCCCGGATCTCGACCCCGACAGCGAAGAAGATGACAGCGAACGGCGCCACGGCCCCGCGCGCGGCCGCGAGCCCACGTTCCGGAGCGGCTCCGTGCACCGCCGCGCCCGGTCGATGTCCCCGATGCGCAGCCCGTCCCCGCGGCTCAAGCTTCTCAGTGCGCTCGTCCCCGCGCCGGATCTTGGCTCCGTGTCCCTCTCGACTGGGGCGCAGGAGGCTCCGCCGCCGGTCACCGCCTCGTCGCGCTCCTCCTCGTCCTCGTCGACCTCCTCCTCGTCGTCCGCGTCGTCCGCCCGCGGATCCCGGCGGTGGGTTATCCTCAAGGACATGCTCCTCCACCGCAGCAAAAGCGAGCCCGGCAGCGCCCATGCGCACGAAGCCCCTGCGGCCGCCGCCAAGCCGGAGAAGGCATGGCAGTTCTCGCCTTCGTGGGCGTCGAGGGACAAGGTCATCGCGAAGCTGCGCGGGGCGAGGCCATCACCGCAATCGGAGACGGGAGCGGCGGCCAGCGGCGGCGCCGGTGAGGGCGACGAATCCCGGACGACGCGGAGCCAGGGCAGGTCCAAGGGTCGGCGGCGCTCAACGACGGTGGCGGCCGCGCACGAGAGGCTTTACGCGGCGCCGAACAGGGCGCAGGCGGAGGAGATGCGGCGGCGGACGTTCCTGCCGTACCGGCAGGGCGTGCTCGGCTGCCTCGGCTTCAGCTCCCGCGGCTACGGCGCGCTCCGCGGGTTCTCGAAAACCCTCAGCCCCGTCTTCTCCCGGTAAAAGTAAAGAAGCACTCCAGAAATCCCCCAAAAATATGGAAAAGCAGAGAGCAAAACAAGAGCTTAAATAATGGCCATTGCTACTGTTGCCGGTTAATTTAAAAAAATAGTATTAGTAATATTCGTTCTTCTCTGTAATATGCGAGTATTGTCTTTTGTAAGTTGTTGCGTGTTCTGTATAGAGGCAGGCAGTGAGCGTGAGAAATCCCCCAAGTTCGTTTGGAGGTGTTGGTAGTTGTGAGAAGTCACATCAACTCGTCCATCAGAAGGGCGCAGTTGGATAAATTTGGCGCGAAAGCAAAAAAATACCACTACATTATGCTATTTTTGTGTGCCCATGTCTTTCGCTCAAGTATATAATTGTACACGCATGTTCCCGCGAACAACGAATTTGCCCACGAGTTGTTACTCCCCATGCTATGTTTGCACTTCTGGACATAGCAACGCACCGAACAGACTTTAATCTAGGCAGAAACCGTGACGAGCATATCCAGCTGGTACTACATATGGGTAACTTTTGATCAGAGGTCCTCTGACCCAGCTTATGACTTTTAATTCTTGGAAATGGTGTCGCCAGATTTGCTTTGGGAGAGCCGTGTGGTTTCTCCAAAGCGGCAGCCCCGTCTTTGCACCTCCTTTACGCCGCTCGCCCTCTTTTCCGAATCAGTACGAAACAAAAAGATCGCACACGTACACCGATTTGTTTATAAAATCTCAAAGATTCACAGCTAGCCACGAGCGAAGGAGCAGCCTTGCACGATCTCCCGCCTCGAGACTCCCCATGGAATGAGGTGGCGTTGCCGTGGTCGACAAGCCCATGGCTGGTTGTGGTTGGAACGGTGTGGATCAGGAGCAGTAGGCATGTAGGAGTACGCACCCCTGGGTGGTGTTTGGCACGGCGTACTGGCCGGTAGGGCCATAAATAAATGTAGATGGATGGATGGATGGGCGCACATGGAAGGAGGGGGGCCAAGCGCTGGCACGTGCCGTGTCGGGCAGATGGCCGAGTCCGTCGACCTCTTCCTCCCCGCGGCCGCCGCATCATTGGGGGCGTTTCCAGATCCAGAAGAGAACGCGCGTGCTGACAAAGGACAGCGTACGGGACACCTCGCCCGCCGCGTCGGCTGGTCACTGACATGCGGGCACGACCGGGTTAACCGTACATCATTTCTATCCTGCCAACCCCGGTTTCCATCGGCGTGCATTCCGGTACGTACGTGCGAGCTAGCCTGCTATGCTACATCCTTCGCGCCGATCGGGATCTTAAACAGCCGATGCATGATTACAGCCTTACAGGAGGAGTGCATATAGCATCTCTTAATTATATTATACTGATAGTGCCACTATTTTGGGCCTAGGATGGTCCTTTGGAAAAGGCTTTTCATGATTAGTCCTAGGAAACTATAGGTTAGGGATGGCTTAGCTAGTGATACTTTATATTCTGTATTACGACCCAACTTTTCTATAGGAGTACTACCGTTGCTTCCGCAATTGACACTAGATAGCTGTCATGACACTAGAATATTCTGTAAGGGTCATTGACCGGGTTAGGAGAAACCAGCCACATTATATATGCAGCCATACAGGGTAGTCTCTATACTAGACATCAGGCACATTCTCATGCAGCAGGGTAGCACGTAGCATTCTAACAAATAGTTAGGCTTTGTCATGATACAACTCATACAATGCACCCACATCCACATGGCAGCAACACACCAAACTAAAGCCGAAACGTACGCCGCCAGTGCACTGAGCGGCTTGGTGATGAGCTCCGTGTGTGATCTGATCAACGCGCCAACGGACAAATCCCACGATATGTGGCACATAATCCCGGCCGGTGAGCGATCCAACTCGTCCACCAGCCGATGGCCCCCTAATAATTCCTCTGATAGACTGATACATTCTCAAGACATACGTCATCCATTCTTCACGGTATAACCGTGGGTGTGGTGCAAGTTCAAAGGTACAGTAATAAAAGGTGGCCATGGATTAATCAGAGGCGCAGGTAGCACATGCGAACGCATCATCGCGTCCCCGCAGCTGACAAGCTCGGCTCGTAGCCACGCAGCTGCTGCTACGTTGGTCCCAACTCTCTCTCTCTCTCTCTCTCTCTCTCTCTCTCTCTCGTACGCACGCACGCACAATTATTTGGCCATTGGATTCTCAAAAAAAAAATTGGCCATTGCATTGCATGCGAATAGTACCTCCGTGCATCCGAGTTGCTAGATCGATCGATCGCAAAATAATTGCACAGGAGGAGGGGAGCTGACACACATGGATGAATGGATGCCACGGAGGAGAAAAGGTGGCATCCAGCAACGCTAATTAGCGACGTAAACGGATCGACATACGCTGGTGAATATAGTTCGTTGAGTAGGGCCATAGTTGATGGATCGGCCGATGAACCGCGTGTAATTATACCAGGCCACCGCCCACCAGCAACAGTGACAGACAGATCTCTGCTTGCCAAGCAGCAAAAGTCTTAGGAATCTGACTGGAAGTCTGATTCAGACAGGACGTTCAATTATCAAATTAGTTTAGTTGCCATCTTCGAAGCTAGCGAGCGCGCCACATGTATGGAACTCGGGCCGGGCCGGCCTATATATCACCGGTCGTACAGGGGCACTGCAGCCCCTACAGTCGCGGACACCGACCGGGCAACGAACGCGCCATCAGTACCATTCCAGGTACAGTGCGCGCGACGGGCGCGGAGGATGGATGATCCGACACTCGCGACCTGCGTGCACTGTCTCCCGAGTGAGACCCGACGGAATGGGACGAACGTGTCCGGCCACTGCTAGAGCCGTCGTGGTGTTCAGAGGGGAGATGAGATGGCCATCCTGGTTTTGTGGCTCTGCCGTTTCTCTGCCCGTGCTGCGGCTAAGAACTCGCTGTAACGCTGTTGCGGAGCACGGGCCGACGGCAGGCTGTTTGCCCATGCTGGTGTTGTTCTCTTGGTGATCTCCGTGTCGCGTAGCTTGGCCACGAAGGTTCATCGGCTGATGCCGACGCAGGGTCTCGCCGGTTCCCCTGCGGCGGTGGACTGATCGTTCAAGAAGGGAACGTAACAGCAAGGGACCGGAGCTTCTTGTGTTCTTTATTCATGCATGATGCACGTGAATTTTCACATTTCATTTTTTCGGCTTCAATTAGAAATGTCCGGTGCGTGCTCATTATGCTATGTATCTTCTTGATGCTTTACTTTGGTTATTAAAAATTAGTTTCATAGGAAACCGTGGTGAGGATATCTACAACAGTGTACACAAGTCGGACACAGTAAGAGTCAATCTGTCAATGGATGTGTCCGCGGAAACAGACACATGATACGAATACAAGAAACGAATACAAAGTCTTATATCCCAACAGCAGGTCCCAAAAGTTGCTAGTCCAACTGTCCATGAAAAGAACATCAACCTCTTCATGGCAAATTCTTTATTGTGCAGCCGACTACTCCCTAGTGGCCGACTCCTCCAACTCGACCGCCAACCACTTGCACATCCACGATAGGCTTGCACAATCTACGTTGCAGCCAGGTCCAAGTCGTCCATCTTCAAGGTCAAGATCTTTGACACCGTTCGAGTTGGCCACGATCTCAACCTTCTTCTCTTCAAGGTTGATGAACTTGTCAAACCTCTCGGCCTTCTTTTGCTCCTTCTGCCATTGCGCTTGACAAATGTTTCCTCCTTCGTCAAGATGTTCTCGAACCCCTCCATCCTAACTCTGTGCCCATCTCACTCTTTCTCTCTCGAAATTTATCTCCATATCCCTCCCAGTGCCTGATTCTTTGTCGTTTTCGTCCGTTTGATTTGGCAAAGCTCTCCTCCGATACGTTTCTCCTCCGATTCATGGTTTATTTTTTCTAATCCGTGCATATTTTGTTCATATTTTGAACCTACATAAAAATGACATTACTTTGATTTTACGTTACATTTGAACATTAGAGTTTGTAGTTCTTGTATAGAATCCTTCGTAGGTGATATATGGACTTGATCCCCACGTAGAACCTATAGGTTGTTAGCGTTTTATTTTTATAGGTGAAGACGAAAATCATGTTTTCAAATGGGAGAATAACGCGGAGGCTCTCGCGGCCCTAAGCGTTAGGAGCTACGCGCACGACCACATTGCGGAGCACAACGAGACCTACTATGAGTAATAGATTTATTATCACTGCAGTAGCACACTTGATTGCACCATGATCCAAAGTTTCTCTGCGTCTAAACTCTCTACTACAGTCAACCAAATCATTTTTCTGGTCTTTTACTATTTATGTTCTTTACTTTTACTTTTTTAATGCAGTACGGACACAGGCGACCATACATATGTGTATGCACTATACACTTATCCCTATGAACACACACCTGCACACCTATCCCTATGAGTTTCCCTGAGAGACGGGGCTGACACATCATCTTGAGATTGATGAAGTAGCCACATACGTCTTCGTAGTTGACGGGAACGTCTTGATGGGGAACGTTGCATGGAAAACAAAACAAAAAATCCTACGAAACGCCCAAGATCTATTCTATGCACATGCTAGCAACGAGAGGGGGAGTGTCTACATACCCTTGTAGACCAAAAGGATTAACGATCTAGAGATCGTGGTTGGCGTAGTCATACTCCTTTGCGATCCAATCCGATCTGAGCACTGAAAGAACGACCCTCCGAGATGCGCGCACGTATGGCTTGGTGACGTCTCTGTCTTCTTGATCCAGCAAGGGAGGGTGGAGAAGTAGATGGGATCTAGGCTAGCACGACGACGTGGTTGTGGTGGTGGTGGCAGCAGAAATCTGGCAGGGCTTCGCCAAGCGTGTGCCGGAGAGGAGACGGGAGAAGTTGGGAGAGACGGCGGTCCAGGATGCCGCCAAGAAGCTGGAGGCCCTTGAGAAGGAGCAGGAGGAGCGATCCTCCCGGCTATCCAAGGCGGAGAAGGAGCTCCATAAGGCGAGGACTGATGCGCGAGGTGTTCAGGAGGAGCTCCGCCCGCACAAATTGCAAATGGTAAGAAATACTTACTCCAGAGTGTGTTCGAGGCGAGTCTAGCGCTTCGCAGGCGTCTTCGCCGAAGTTCCAAAGAATGTGGCCGCCGCAGCGAGGCACTATGCCACCCTCGAGGTGGACTCCATGCAACGGCTCTTCTGGTCACAATTTCCGGATTCCGAGCGTCCTCCCCTCCTCAGCGATCAAATGAAGCAGCTGATGGAGATGCATCGGATGTCCGAGCTGGCCGTGAAGGACCTCTGTGTCAGTATGTGGCCTACCAAGCCCATGCCGGACACCTACTTCGTCCTTATGCAGAAACTACGGGAGGCACCGCTCCGGATTAACGCCGTAAAGCAGTCAGCGTGCGTTGAGGGGGCGAGGCTTGCATTCACGAAGACCATGGTGCATTGGCCGAAGATTAATCCAATGGACATGGCCACTGGTCCTCCGCCCAAGGGAAAGGAGCATCGCCGCCCTGAGCAGTACTTCACACAGGTGATAACCGGCGCGTGGGCGATAGAGGGCCAGTGTTTAAAAGATGTAATGCTTGAGTCATTGTATTAAGTATTTACCAAGTGGACCTTATGCTTTATTATGTGCCCGCCATACTTTTTTTTAATAGTGTCATGGTTTGGTTTTGACTCCTGTGCGGCCGTATGTTTACTCTAAAAGCTACCAGTCGTCAGCTTCAACCCCCAGGTGAATATCACGAGGGGTGTTTAGTCTCCGCACTATTACTCTTAGCCAACATCTTGGTACCTGGAGTCGGTAGTGCGCGAGCAAAACTAGGCAATCAGACTATTCGGTTTTACTGCTTTCACTTAGCCTTAGGAGCTTGACGGTGGGGGCTAAGGACTAGCCCCCTGTGTTTTGCAATGTACTTGGGGGAAAATGCCAGCCTTTCCAATCACAGGGGTTGTGTTAAGATGAACCCTTCATGTGACACGGTGAAATCGCTAATGATTATTAGAATCAAACCTCGTCATCGGATTGCTGACCAGTTCACGCTTACTATGACGGTCAGTTTTCGGCTTTCTCCTCCCGAGGTACTTGACCGGGCGAACCAGAAGTACAATCGCAGGGGTTCTCCCTTTGCACTCTTAGCCGAACGTGCGGAACATAAGAGGCAAGCATAGGAGTCGGCCAACCCAACTATTGACCCAAGACATAGTTCGGAACTAATGCATATAGTGCAATATCCGATATGCCGAACACCTAGCGAAAGCGGTGCCAGACTTGAAGATATTGAGCTGGTATATAAATCGAACTCTTGGCTAGTTGATATATTTTCATGCCGGGTTTGTTTGAAGAGCGAGTGGAGAAGTAGGAAGGAGATAGAAAAATCGCAGGATGCGGATATTAGAACACCATAAAGGGCATTTTTATTATTTCTCGTGAGGTCAAATCGTCTAATTGTACAATTCGAATTGGCAATGAATTATTAAAAATAAAAGAGTTCTGCAGAATAAAGGTTTACACAGGGCCTTGATGCGTGAGTGAAGCCTTCACTTTGCCCTGATGCACGTCTGTGCCTTTGCTTCTGGGAGGTTGGGGTTGGGACATTCGATGAGACCTTGAGGGGTGGGGATCCTGCTGTTGGAGCTTTATGCTTGGGGGGTTTTCCGGAATTGGCCCCCGGGTCATCCGAAAATGAGGTAGTTCCGAAGTTCGGTTTAGACAAACATATACTTCAGATTTGTTGATATAAGCCTCATGGCTACCCATGAGATTTTGAGTGCGAAATTGTGCCGACGAGGCACGTGGAGCGCGAAGAGTGTGGGCGTGCCGTGGGGCGCGCATCCCTATTTGCGGCAAATGCATGCGGGTTCCCATGACGGTGAACGGGTTCAAACCCGTTTACTATTGTCGCCGGTCTTTACGGCCGGTCGGCATCCGGGCCTGTATGGGCCGGTTCGGTCTTCGGCCGCTAGGGCCATCGTGTGCTCTTCGGTTCGAAGTGAGCGTTCTATGTTGCCGTTGATAGTTATGACGCCTGAAGGGCTAGGCATCTTCAACTTGAGGTACGTGTAATGCGGGATGACATTGAATTCGGCGAACGCTATTCGGTCGAGGAGGGCGTGATAGCCACTGCGAAAAGGTGCAATGTCGAAGATCAAGTCCTCACTTTGGAAGTTATCCGGAGATCCGAACACTACTTCAAGTGTCATAGTGCCTGTGCAGCGGGCCTCCACTCCCGGAATGACCCCCTTAAAGGTGGTGTTACTGGGTTTGATCCTTGACGCATCGATCCCCATTTCCCTCATTGTATCTTCTTATATTAGATAGGGGCTGCTACCTCCGTCCATGAGGACTCTAGTGAGGTGGAATCCATCGATGTTGGGTCGAGCACCAAGGCTGCGGACCCTCCGTGGCGTATGCTGGTCGGGTGGTCCCTACGATCGAACGTGATCAGGCAGGCTGACCATGGATTGAGCTTCGGCGCTACTGGCTTGACGGAATACACGTCTCGTAGCGCTCACTTACTCTCCTTATTCGGTATGTGGGTTGCATAGATCATGTTTACCGTCTTTACCTCTGAAGGGAAGGGCTTCTGGCCTCCACTATGTGGCCTGCGGGGCTCATCATCATCCTTGCTTCGTGGGCTTTTGACCGAGTCCTCGGCTACGAGCTTGCCGGCCTATTTGATCACCCAACAATTTCAGTTGGAGTGGTTGGCAGGCTTCTCTGATGTGTCATGGATCTGACAAGGCCTATCCAGAATTGTGTCCAGTCTAGACGGGCCATCGCTGTTGCCTTTAGGGGATTTCTTTCGGGGTCCGAACTTCTGGTTTCGGAATCCGGTATTTACCGTCGTATCCTCGCCCTTGCCATCATTGTGGCGACGTTTATTCTTACTACATCGGGGCTTTCCATTTCCGTCCCAAACCTCAGAGGTGCTAGGTGTGTCGGGGTTCGTGTTTTGCAAGCGAGCCAACTGTCTTCGCCCATGCAAAAGCGGGTCATGAGAGAAGTAAGGGCTTCCATAGTTCTTGGTTTGTCCTGTCCGAGTTACCTTATGAGCCATTCGTCCTTGACACTATGCTTGAAGGCGGCCAAGGCTTCAGCATCCGGACAGTTGATAATTTGGTTTTCTTGGTCAGGAACCAGTTCCAAATTTGTCGGACAGATTCTCTGGGTTGTTGTGTGATGCGATTTAGGCCATCAGCATACGGAGGCCGGACATAGGTGCCCTGAAAGTTTGCTCAAAAGGCATCCTCAAGCTCTTCCCAGTAGCCTATAGAGTCTTCGGGAAGGTTGTTCAACCAGTGTCGAGCTAGACCTTTAAGCTTTAGTGGCAAATATTTAATGGCGTGGAGGTCATCACCTCGCGCCATGTGGATGTGTAGGAGGAAATCCTCTATCCATACGTCTGGATCTGTGGTTCTGTCGTATGATTCGATGTTCGCAGGCTTGAAGCCTTCCAAGAATTGGTGTTGCATTACACTATCTGTGAAGCAAAAGGGGTGTGCAGCGCCCCGAACTTGGGCTACATCATGTCGGAGGTCTCCGGCCTCACGAATCTGCCGCTGCTCCCTAATTCTATCGTTTCGGTTTAGCGGATCATAGTACCCTTCCCGGTAAGCAGGCGGGTCTTCTCTGGGTCCGTAGATGGATCTGGTACGGCCTCCTCGAGCGTCTAGGCCATGGCGGAGGTCATACTCGTAAGTGGGCCGCACTTGATCCTTGCCGTAACGGCAAGGTGGGCCAGCTGGGTGTTCGGCGTCGTCAAGCATCCCCAAGCTTAATTCCTGCTCGTCCTTGAGTAGGTAAATGATAAAAATAGAATTTTTGATGTGGAATGCTTCCTGTCGGTGTCAAAACCGGCGGATCTCGGGTAGGGGGTCCCGAACTATGCGTCTAAGGCGGATGGTAACAGGAGGCAGGGAACACGATGTTTTACCCAGGTTCGGGCCCTCTTGATGGAGGTAAAACCCTACGTCCTGCTTGATTAATATTGATGATATGGGTAGTACAAGAGTAGATCTACCACGAGATCAGAGAGGCTAAACCCTAGAAGCTAGCCTATGGTATGATTGTCTGTTGTAGTTGTTGTGTCCTACGGACTAAAACCCTCCAGTTTATATAGACACCGGAGAGGGTTAGGGTTACACAAGGTCGGTTACAAAGGAGGAGATATCCATATCCGTACTGCCTAGCTTGCCTTCCACGCCAAGTAGAGTCTCATCCGGACACGAGATGAAGTCTTCAATCTTGTATCTTCATAGTCTAACAGTCCGGGCAAAGGATATAGTTCGGCTGTCCGGAGACCCCCTAATCCAGGACTCCCACAGTAGCCCCTGAACCAGGCTTCAATGACGATGAGTCCGGCGCACAGTATTGTCTTCGGCATTGCAAGGCGGGTTCCTCCTCCGAATATACCACGGAAGAATTTGAATACAAGGATAGTGTCCGACCCTGCAAAATAAGTTCCACATACCATCGTAGAGAGAATAATATTTTCGCAAATCTAATTTACTGACTTGTTTTGACAGCACGACGTTATGTCATGGCCCGGTGATTATTCGAACCGTTTCCTTTAACTAGCCCCGCACATAACGCGAGGCAGTTTTTTGACACGTCTTGTCAAAGCAGAGATCGTGTCCCCTTATTACGGGATTCTCATCAATACGGGCGTGGGTAACCCAACCACGCCATCGATTACGGCGCTTGGGGGATAAGCGAGTTTTACTAGGCTAGTGGGGACGCATAGTTTCGTCCGCCCATATAAAGGGATAAGGATTCACCTTTTCATCCACGCCTTCTTCCTCCTTTGCTCATCCATTTTCGCACACTCGAGCTCCAGCGCCCAAGTCCGTACTTCCCACCTCAACCTTCTCCAACCATGTCCGGAGCGAGAGGCAGGTGGATGGTCTCCTCCGTCACGGAGGGACACAACAAGAAACTGAGGAGAGCCGGATACCTGCCCGACGACATCGCGCACCGGCTCCCAGATGAGGGGCAGCTCATCCCCACCCCCAGGCCCCATGAGAGGGTAGTGTTCCTTACCCATTTCCTCCACAGACTGGGATTCCCACTCCACCCATTTGTCCGGGGGCTCATGTTCTACTACATCCTAGATTTCCATGATCTGGCCCCGAACTTTATCCTCAACATCTTGGCATTTATCGTCGTGTGCGAGGCCTTCCTTCACATCAAGCCCCACTTCGGCTTATGGCTGAAGACCTTCAATGTCAAGCCGAAGGTAGTGGGCGGCCGCCAGGCGGAGTGCGGAGGCGCCATGGTGGGCAAGATGCCCAACGTTACATGGCTCGAGGGCTCCTTCGTGGAGACCATAAAAGGGTGGCAATCGGGGTGGTTCTACATCACCGAGCCGCGTGACCCTGCATGGACAGCGGCCCCGAGTTCCGATCTGGCATCCCCACGCGGCTCACCTCCTGGAAAGAGAAGGGCCTGTCCTGGGGTAGTTCGGAAGAGCTGACCGGACTCCAAACATGTATTCAAAACATGGTGAACAAGAAGCTCAAACTCGTCAACGTAGTCCAGGTCATGCTCATCCGCCGGATCCTCCCGTGTCAACAACGGGCCTTCAACTTGTGGGAGTTCGACCCGTCCCAGCACCCAACTCTGAACAGGCTCTTCGATACAACACATGAGGATGCCTAGAAGGTGCTATTCAAGGGCGCTGAGGTTCCCCCACCCATTACTGAGGATTGCGGATTCAGCGCGAAGCGCCAAGCTAGTGTGGTAAGCTGCTTTACCTCTTACAGGGTACTTATTTTTCATAGATTGACTCCATGCGGGATCTAAACTCCCGTACCTTTGACAGGACTGGCAGGAAATGGCCGGACAGATCGACTGTCCGGCTCCTTTGCCCGAAGGCCCAACAAACGCTCTCCTGACGGAGATGCTGACTCCGGCTCCTTACAAGGTGCCCGAGAAGACCAAGAAGGACAAGGGAACCCGGAAGAGTTCCCGACGCCAGGCGTCGTCGGACTCACCGTCTGATGACTCTGCGGCGCACTCCTCCCCCGAAGACGAGGAAGAAGAAGAAGATGCTCCCCCTCCAGTTGGGGGAGATAAGAAAAGGAAGGCTGTCCCAACTGGGGGGGGGGGGCGAAGGGTCCAAGAAGGGAAGGACTATCCTTCCGGACAGCTCCACCGCCGCCGACGAAGGCGAAGACGAGTGGTTGCCCAGGGCCAAGCCCCTGGGGAGATCGTAAGTATTCAGATACCAGAGTAACTCATAGCATTCCTTTGTCGCACTGCTTTCCCTAACGCCGAACATGATTATGCAGGCCGCCACGAGCCAGTATCGATGTATCATCGGACGGCTCCATGGGCTCGTCGGATATGGATAGCGATCCAGTCCCGACCACCACCTCCCCTCATCCTGCGGATGACGCCGAGGTGCTGTCTCATGAGGCACCGGGTCGAGGGGATACAGTCCTGGAGGTGCCTCAAGGCAGCCTCCTGGACTCCGGGAGCCGAGGGGACAAGGCCCCTGAGAGCTCTGAGTTCGGCCCTCAGCCGAACACCGTGCCAGAACTTCCAGTGGTTCCGGACTCGGGCAGGCGGCCTCCTTCTAAGAGGGGCGAGACGCCTGTACTAGTGACCTCTGACCATCCAGAGGCGCCGGACAATCTGCTGGAAGCGCTTCGCAGCGCTTCCATCGACGAGGAGCACCGTACTATCATGAGTGCGGTGATCCAGAAGGTTCAGTCCGCCAAGAGCGGATTGACTGAAGCCTGTGCCAGCCTTCTAACAGGCTTTGAGGCAAGTGTTTAAAATGTAGTAAAAATATTACCGCATAGACAGTAGCCCCTGATGCTCTGTTCGGTGTTCACAAAGAAGCCGAACAGAGGATCAAATAATATCGCAGGAGTCTAATATAAGTATGTCAATATGCATATGCAGGCTTCGCTTCCGGTGTCCGCCGCACTGACTGCGGAGGTCGCCGTACTGAACCAGGACCTTAAAGGGTCCCAGGACGAGCTCGGCCTTGCCAAGAGGCAGCTCGAGGAGAACAAAGGTAAGTAGTACCTAGTCTGTGGATATGTATAAAAAGAGTGCGATTGCAAAATGACAGGATCATCGTGAATTTGCCAGGGGCCACGACCGAAGTGGTGACCCTAAAGCAAGCGATGTCCGAGGCCGAAGATAAAGCGGCCAAGGAGCGCACCGAGCGAGAAAAGCAAGAGGCTCGGGTGGGCGAGGTGCAGCAAGAGCTCCAGGCTCTCGTGACGAAGCACAAGGCGTTGGAGCTTGACTCAAAGACGCGAGAGTCTGAGCTTGCCGCGGCCCTCGAGAGCGCAAAAAGTGCCAAGGCCGAAGCCCAAAAGGCCCTCCAGGAGATTGACGCAATGAAGAAGATAGCAGCGGGTAAGGCATTCTATATGCAGAGCAAGCATGTAAAAGTAAATTACCGATTACTTACCCGAATTCGGAGCTCTCTAGGAGCATTCGTAGATTTGCCCCGCAGCGTGTCGGATGCCGCACAGTTTTACCAGGCCGAGGAAGGAAGCACAACGGAGAAGCTGTTCTGGTCTCAGTATACTGGGACCGAACACCCGATGCCTCTGAGCGACCAGCTAAAGCAGCTGGTCGAGCTGCACAAGGCGGCCGAGCAGGCCATGAAGGGCCTTATAGTCCAGCTGTGGCCTGGCGACGCCCTTCCGAACAGTTACTTCAGCCTGGTGAGGCGGCTTGTGGATGCCTGCCCATGGCTGGAGGTCGTCAAGCGGTCCATCTGCATCGAAGGTGCACGCCGGGCTTTCGCCCGTGTGAAGGTGCAGTGGGCCAAGCTAGACGCCGTGAAGCTGATTAAGGAAGGGCCGCCGCAGGGCAAGGAGCATCGCACCCCCGAAATTTATTATGAGGGTGTCCTGAAGGGTGCCCGTCTTGTAGGGGACGAATGTTCAAAGGATGTAATATTTGAGTAAACTTGCTCGTGTGATCCTGTATGATGAAAACTTGTTTCATATGCGCTATGCAACGCTTGTGTGAATTTAAAATATTACCTTCTGTTTGGCCGTTTATCCAATCTGAGAGATGGCTAGTCCTCGGCTTCTGCCTCCATGCCACGAGTGCTGGGGTGTTCGGGATAAACCTGAGCACTCTTGTTCCCATGTTTGGGTCCTTCGAGGGAGGTGCTCAGCACAACGAACAAGGCAACCGGACTAATAATGCTTTATCACTCTCACTTAGCCATAGAATTCTATAATTTTAAATTTCGGCGAAGCCCCTGGTATTCGGAAGGCTGAATTCGGGGCGTGATACACGCCTTTAAGCCGGACAGGGCCGACCCCTCGCCCTAAGCGGCATAAGTCTTTAGGGACTCGAAAACCTCGCCGAACAGCGACCAGTCTCTCGCCTTATCATGACAGTCAGTTTTAACTTTCTCTACTGAGGTGCTCAGCCCGGCAGAACCGGGGCACAATTGCAGTAGTTCTCCTAGCGCTACCTTAGCCGATAGAGCGAAACGTAAGGTACCAAAACATAGGAGCCGGGCAAACCCAACGTTTGACCAAAGACATGATTCGGAGCTGATGCATATAATGCTATAAGTTTGGGATGCCGCACTTGTGAAAGTGTTCGGACTTTTCACACCATATTGTGGGGTACGTAAGCCCCTGGTGCATTGGCTGTACCAAAGTGTACGGTTGCAAGGCGTCATTAATGAACGCATATACGTATAACAAGAATACAATAATAGTCGTAATGTTATGCATTGTTTATTCAAAAAGGTGCGTTTAAAGCAGAATGATACAGATGGTGCGATAAGCAAAGAGTAGGACTATGTCCCTTCCAAGGGCAAGCTGATGAATAGTATTAAATCAAATATTTTGCTTGTTATTATAATCCACCTGGGAATTCCGTGGTGTGACGTAGCTTTCTGTCTCCTTGGTTGCTGCATCATGTGTTCGGCAATAGTGCTGCTGGACAGGGTTTCCAGAGATTAAGGTCCTGAAAAAGAGAAAAATAACCACACGGGAAGCCCCTAGTGCGGTTTAAGCCATGTCTTGGGGCGTGCCGCAGTTGTGCCCCCCCTCCCCACGTGTGCCCATGGTATTTTTAATGCGTAATTATGTACGCGTGGCATGAGTTTCGCCGTTCGGCTGGGACTGGGGTGGGGGCCGCATTGCTATGCGAGCTCAGATCACGCCAGGCGGTCTAGTTGCCGATTGCTCCGAGTGCGCTTGAAGGTGTCCGGGTCTTGAAACGCCGAACTAGTGGATTGCCTTGAGAGGCTGCTTTGCGCTTCTGCTGCGAGGGCTGCGGTGTGCTCCTCCGTTCGGAGAGAGCGCTCTGTGTTTCCATTGACTGTAATAACCCTGCGAGGTCCTGGCATCTTGAGCTTGAGGTATGCATAATGCGGCACCGCATTGAATCTCGCAAATGCGGTTCGCCCGAGCAGTGCATGATAACCACTGTGGAACGGGACTATATCGAAGATTAACTCTTCGCTTCGGAAGTTATCCGGGGATCCGAAGACCACTTCCAGTGTAATTGAGCCTGTGCAATGGGCCTCTACGCCTGGGATGATGCCTTTAAAGGTCGTTTTGGTGGGTTTGATCCTTGAGGGATCTATACCCATTTTGCGCATTGTGTCCTGATAAAGCAGGTTCAGACTGCTGCCGCCATCCATAAGGACTCGAGTGAGGTGAAATCCGTCAATGATTGGGTCCAGAACCAGTGCGGCGAATCTGCCATGTCGGATACTAGTGGGATGGTCCCTGCGATCGAAAGTGATCGGGTAGGAGGACCATGGATTGAACTTTGGGGCGACTTGCTCTAACGCATATACGTCCCTGAGCGCACGCTTCTGCTCCCTCTTGGGGATGTGGGTTGCGTATATCATGTTCACCGTCCACACTTGTGGGGGAAACCTCTTCTATCCTCCGGTGTGTGGTTGCCGGGGCTCCTCCTCGTCATCGCTATGTGGCCCCTTGTCCTTGTTTTCGGCAATTAACTTGCCGGCCTGCTTGAACACCCAACAATCCCTGTTGGTGTGATTGGCTGGCTTGTCTGGGGTGCCGTGTATTTGACACGAGCGATCGAGTATACGGTCCAAACTGGACGGGCCCGACGTACTTTGTTTAAATGGCTTTTTCCACTGACCGGGTTTAGAGCCTTTGAATCCGGCATTGACTGCCGTATCCTCGGTATTACCGCTGTTAGTGCGGCGCTTATGTTTGTTGTGACGTGACCTGCTATTGCCGTCCTTGGTATCCGAAGTACCATGGTCCTTTGATATGTTATTACTGCGAGCCAGCCAGCTGTCTTCTCCCGCACAAAAGCGGGTCATGAGTGTCGTGAGGGCTGCCACAGATTTCGGCTTTTCCTGACCAAGGTGCCGGGCTAGCCATTCGTCGCGGATGTTGTGTTTGAAAGCCGCTAGGGCCTCTGCATCCGGACAATCGACGATTTGATTTTTCTTTGTTAGGAACCGAGTCCAGAATTGTCTGGCCGATTCTTCTGGCTGCTGAATTATGTGGCTCAAGTCATCGGCATCTGGTGGCCACACATAAGTGCCCTGAAAGTTGTCGAGGAATGCGGCTTCCAGATCTTCCCAACAGCTAATGGACTCTGCTGGCAAGCTATTGAGCCAATACCGCGCTGGTCCTTTGAGCTTTAGTGGGAGGTATTTGATGGCGTGTAAGTCATCATCGCGGGCCATGTGGATGTGGAGGAGGAAATCCTCGATCCATACCGCGGGATCTGTTGTGCCGTCGTATGATTCAATATTTACAGGTTTGAAACCTTTTGGGATTTGATGATCCATTACTTCTCCTGTGAAGCATAAGGGGTGTGCGGCGCCTCTGTATTGGGCTATATCGCGACGTAGCTCGAATGGGTCTTGCCCGCTGTGTTCGGCCCGGCCGGATTTACTTTTACTATATCCGGCGTGACGTTTATCGTCTTGCATAGTGGCGCGCCCTCGTGATCCGTAGATCGATCTTGCATGCTTTGCTTTGTCCTCCAATATGTCTCGCAGGTCTGGTGTATCTCCCCATGCCTTTTTATTTGAATGGCGTCGGAGTGCAGGCTGAGTTTTTGGCTGGAATGCCTCTTTATCACGGCCACGAGGTGGCCGATCAGCCGCGTCATATGCTTCTTCCTCCAGTCGGGGTAGCAATCTGCATTTTGGGTAACTCTTGGAGGGGCGCTAGAGTTTATATTCCTTGGCCGCGAGGATTTCAGTCCATTTGTCAGCTAGCAGATCTTGATCAGCTTGAAGCTGCTGCTACTTTTTCTTAAGGCTGTTTGCCGTGGCTATAAGCCAGCGTTTGAAGTGCTCTTGTTCGACGGGATCCTCAGGCATGGCGAATTCGTCGTCGCCGAGGCTTGCCTTGTCTTTGGAGGGGCATGTAATTATCATCCTCCGCCTCTCCATCTGCCGCTCTCTCAGGAGGGCTGGCTCCTCCATCCTCCTGCTCTAAATCTTGCTGGAGGGGATTGTTGTTGTCTTTGGCACTATCCGGAGTGTTATTATCTCCTGTGCCGGTATCACCACTTTTGCTTTGGCGGGACTTAGAGCGGCGGCGCTGACGTCGGCGCTTGGGTTGCTTCTTGGAGGGGTCATCCTCCGCTATCTCGTCGCCATTGCCTTCTTTGGGTGTATCCACCATGTATATATATCGTATGATGAGGTGGCTGTCCAGTGCCCTGTGGGCAGTGGTTCCTCTTCGTCTCCTGCATCGTCATCCATACCGTCGATGTCTTCGGAGTCGAAGTCGAGCATGTCAGTTAAGTCATCGGCAGTGGCTACTAAGTGGGTGGTGGGTGGGCCGCGAATTTCTTCGTCGTCCGCATCCCAGTCCTGCCGGACATAGTTCGGCCAGGAT